>NC_057799.1:41504922-41626400 GCF_018294505.1 Triticum aestivum | reverse complement strand
TAAATTCTGGCTCCGCCCTTGGCTGAGTACGAGAGATGTATGATCTGGGAGCAGAAACAAAAGCAAACAATTTGTGGGTTCCACCACATACATCTTTTTCCCTAAGGAATGTTCTGGCTGTCACTAGGCCACATGCATTGTATCATGCCAATTACCAATTTTTCTATTACATTTCTGCATGCATACACCAGTAATATTGTTGTTTGCTCTGAGTTCACTGCAAAGTACTATATACTTTTATTTTTTTTTACAAGAATCCTAGGAACAATACTGTTAAGACGTGCATTGCACGTGTATACATACTAGTATGGACAGGATAGGAGATATCTGGACGAGTGACGGCAAGATAGAAAAGACTCTCAACAAGATGACGATAACGCATTGGATCAGACAAGGGCTCACCATTAGAAGCATGAAGGTGAACATTGAGCTCCATGAGAGTCTCAACACTGCGCTCATCACTAAGATCCGCACGAGCAAGAAGATCTTGGATATACATTTCTTGAGAAATAAAAAAGTCATAAGAGGTGGAGGAAATCTCAATCCCAAGAAAGTAACTGCTCACTGAGACGGGCCTTGACAAAGGCAATGTACTCAGAATTGTCGTCAATGGTGATCATGTCATCAACATATAGAAGAAGAAGAGTGCAACCACGAGCAAAAAGGGTGGACAAACAACGTTGGATCATGAGCACTGGGCAAAAAACCAGCCGCAGTCACCACAGAGGCAAAACGCTCAAACCGAGAGCGGGCAGCTTGCTTAAGGCCATAGAAAGAGCAACGGACACGACAAATCATGACATCAAGAACTGAATACCTTGGTGGTGGTTTCATATAAACCTCCTCACACAACTCAACATTAAGAAATGCATTCTACATCAAGCTGAGACACATACCAATGGTGAACAGAGGCCATGCCGAGAAGTGTGCCGACAGTGGTCATATGGGCTACAGGAGAAAATGTATCATCGTAATCACGATCATGCTCATGCTGAAAGCCACAAGCCACAAAACGAGCTTTATAACGCTCAAGAGAACCATCAGAGGGAGTCTTAATCTTATAGACCCACTTACAAGTGATGGGACGAACACGGGGAGGAAGAGGAACCAGATGGCTGAATATAGTTCTGGTCCGCTCTGTGGCTTTCGGTACGTGTGCCACCACTGGTGCGTGTTTGGGAGGCAATCCACGTCGTGTCTCTGGATGCTTACCACCATTGGTGGACGTTTGGGCGGCGATCCACGTCAGGTCTTGGTCAGGTGTTGGTTAGACGAATCTTGGCTAGCTCGACTTGGCCATCGAGATTCGCATGCCAGGCTACACTATGCCTCCGCCCTCACGACGATCCTTCTTCACTAGATATCTATCGTGCTTCAGTTATGGTCGCGGTGTTCCCCACATCGATGTTAGGTGCTAGCATGTGAGGTCATTATCTGCATGGTCAGATCTGCCATCTCAGCAAATGCGCGATATGTGGTGTTCACTTTGATCCGCAATTCTAGTGTTGATTGGGACATTGCAGCATGACTTTTTCCCTGGCAAGTTGGTGACGGCAGCATAGAGGACTTCGTCTATGGTGGTGAATACCATGTCTCGAGTTCCGATGTGAAACCCTAGGTCTGGCCTTCATTGGTTGTACCTGGCAGTGGCGGTTTACGCTCCCTTGTTGAAAGTACTGACTGGAGAATATTCGGTCATTCTCTTCTGGACGAAAACCCATGATCTGGCATGTGTAGTTCGATCCGGCAATGACGATGTTCATGCATCACTTCCTTGCTGAAGGTATCGTTGTTAGGGTAACCTTCTCGTCGTTCGGGTGTCGTCAAAGGCAGTGCTAGTAGTTGATGTTTTGCTACAGTGAATTGTTCGCCTCGCCTTGACCCCTATGGGTCCTTTTCTTTCTTTCTTTTTTGGTTGTGTGCGTCCTAGTTGTGCGGAGGCCGGGTGTGTGATTGTTGTGTTTGTATCCGCTTGATGCAATATTATGAGTCAATAAAGAGCGCCCTTTATCGCAAAAAATGATTCCAACTTGGGGGAGGGTAATTACTGCGTGCCACATCAACATAGTACTCTCTCCGGTCTTTTTTAGTCTGCATATAAGTTTTGTTCGAAGTCAAAGTATCTCTACTTTGACCAAACTTATAATAAAATCAACATTCACAATGCGAATCAATATTGTTAGATACATTATGAAATGTAGTTTCATAGTTCATATATTAGGTATTGTAGTTGTTGATATTGTTTAAAATAAATTTAGTCAAACTTTGCAAAATTTGACTTGATCCAAATCTAATATGCGGAGTAAAAAGAACTAGAGGGAGTAGCGTTTTATCCGTAAGTTTTGTCCATAGTCGTAGCAAAGCTCGCGTAATATGGATCGGAGCAAAGAATGTTGGAAACTGGTTTAGGGTTGGGCGAGGGTTGCACTCCCAAGTCTCTTGTTGGTGGTGGCATAATCCATTCCATTATGACGTAGTGCTCCTTGCTTCTCACAAAGCATATCATGGATACAAAATGCTTGGATGGCTTTGAGCGAAAGGAGATGACCTAAACCTAAAGAGTCGGTCGCTTGGCGCCCCTCCCCCTCTCTGCTATTTTTCCGGCGGGGAATGGCTATCTAGCGGTGAAGGGTTGCGGGCGGCGCCGGGATATAGCTAGTGGCGGCCGAGGGCGCGGGGGGTGGAAGGCGAGTCGGAGAAGAAAATCTTGACTTTTCACCTGACGGTGTGGGCCAGCTGCGCTTTTCCCTTGCGCCGGAGCCCCCGATCGCCCCCCAGTGCGCCAGGTTCGGCCTGAGACCGCCGAGCAGAAAAAAGGGCCGAACCGGCGCTTTTCGTCGTCCTGAGGGCGCGACTGAGGCGTATCTTTGCGCTGGCGCCGAAAAAGTGGCCGGGGGGAGGGGCCTGTTGGGGGCGCGGCTGAAGATGCTCTACACGAAATTTAGCCGTGCACAACTCAACGTACTCTGGCAACCAGCCAAACTCGGGTGCATTGTGATCCCTTAACGCAAATGAGTGTTCTAGATTCTCGTGCGCAATGTGGTCAAATGGTTGCCCCTTGATAAATGGTTGTGATCTGGCCTCCACATCAGCGATGGACTGGCGGCAACATCTGGAACCTGTATGACAAAAGGTTATTATATTGTGAACTAATAAACAGCACAAACATATAGACTGCACACAACATTATTCTAGAGCACATGAAAAGTGGAGGGAGTAGAATGCAGCATTATGGGTTATCACAGTGCTGACAGTAAGTAGCGTACCAATATTAAAGCTTTAGTACATAGTGGGGTATGGCCATAACAATATACATCAAGAAACTAATCCAGGGGCACACAAATTTATGTGGTGCATCTCAAAACCTACAGAGCTACTTCAGCCATCAAGTCTTAGAACAGATATGCCAGAAAAGTGGTAAGAACATGGATTTGCCATCAAAGCATCTTAAAGAAGGGCTGATAGGCATATGAGGTGCCAACTTTGAAAATAACACAAGAACAGGAACCAAGATATTGCATGCGGACATCAATTATATCCACATGCACTATAAGGGTAAACTTGTCTTCTTTTTTGTATCAGTGACAAAATGTGACACTGAGGCGTTGTTCAAGCTTTTGGAATTTGCTAAACAATGTAGTTAGGCTTTAGCAAATGGAGATGCCAGTTCCCCTGGGCACCAGCAAATTGCCCTTCTGACTACTGATGAACACACTTCTTTTTCTACTTTCAAGACAAACAAAAAAAAGAACATATTTTTACGGTGCGCTCTGGACAGAAAATACAGACTCCGCCACCAACTAAATATGTTAACAATGGATTATTGCAAGAATATTACAGTCAAGCAGACAGTGCATTGCTTACCATTCCATACAAAGAAAAAATGTTGACAGCATCGACATATGAGACACCAAGTAAGATTGCATTTAAGGTAGACTTCTGACTAAGGTAGTGGCTCATGCTCCCCTGTAATGAAGAATCTGAGGGCAAAGGAGGCGACAATAACTTGACCACCATGCGGACGACATGTTCCTGAAGAAAACATGTACAATATAAATAAGATGTTTTAAAGGAAAAGTTGCCAGATAGAATTTTCAGACCCATTTCCGTGTGCTCACAAGAGTAGCCCCAGAAAACTACTCCCCCTGTCCGGAATTAGATGACACTCAAACGGATGTATCTAGTAAGTAACAAAAAGCTTCAACGACGTAGCAAATTAGAAAAATGTGCAGTTCAGAATATTTCTATGCTGAAAACATAAACTTGACCTATATTCAGAAATATAGGCTAGCCTTGCTTTTTCTAATACAGCAAAGAAATATGTACTAGAGCCATGAAGTTTGGGGCCATTTTCTGAACTATTTGCTTAAGATATGATTTTTACCAGAATCAGCATAAAGTAAATAGTGGATTTGGAAAGCATGCACAAGTCAACTCAATATTACTCTGTATACTGTTGTGGAGATCAACTCGCGAAAAATCACTAAATATTTTAACAAGACCTTAAGGAATTTGATTAGTTATTATGAACTTGTAATTTTCATGGCAAATTGGCAATGTAAGCATGTTGGGAACTCTTAACAATAAATAAAAGTAAATTACCTGAATATTCCAACCCCGCACAAGTGATGCACCGCACACAATTTTAGCTGCAGCTGACTTTTCTTGTTCTGAACCATTCAATGCGATGTGGTACAGTTTATCCAGTTCTGCAACACTGAATAGACAAAACAGAACTACAAATCAAAGAACATGACATACAGATAAGTAGGACCAGGGAAGAGCAGGGGTGAATTGAGAAGTATAATGAACTAAGAAACTAACTTTAAAAAATGGAGATTCCTGGTAGAATAATATTGAAGAAATGTGTTTTAACTTTGCTTTGCAGCAAAGATGCAGAGTACAGAAAGAAAACTGCTTTAAAATACTCGGTGGAGTGGAAAAAAACTGTTCAATTCAATGCTAGCCTCTAAAATTTCTATTTTGGTTCCAGATTTAGCTCCATATACCTTGAAGCAGGAGTAGCAATGAGAGCATTTTTCAGTGGATCAGATAGTGGAGCTCCTTGCATAAAGTTTACCCATGGCGATTCCTGGGGTAAAGATGTATTCTTTGAATGCCCCGGTAGTACAACATAACCAGGCCACAAGTAAGCAGTTGTGTCAATCAAATTCCTCGAAATACAGGCTTCAACTATAAGATGTAGCATGTTTCCAACTGAAAAATGATAGGTAGTAGGGGGGAGGATTAAAAGCTAAGACAACCAGAGATAAATATGTTTTCAAAGTATTAGTGCAACAGTATGAAAATATAAAATCAAAGAACAGCTAGCAACTAAATAATAAAACAGAATACTACCAGGATCCACTAAGCAGTCAGAAGTCAGTTTAGTTTACAAAACATGACCAAATTGCTTGCACAAATATAATACTCTACTTAGATTGACATATAATAGAAGGGTATGACATTGTTAAAAGAAGTCCAGGGAAAAAATGCCTAACAGGAAAAATCACAAATGCTCACAAGCAACATTTTTCTGAAATGCCAAGACAGATTGCATATACACAAAAATTGTCACAAATAGTAACCTCAGTGAATATTATTGAACTGTAACAACCATCAAGTATAATAAGAAAAGGTACAGGTACCAGCTTTCGTCGAAGAGTGACTCTGACCAATCATGCTAGGGTTGCCACCAACAACCTTACAGTTGGCCCTAAATATTGCAGCTTTTGAAGCCGCAGCATTGGCCACATTCACCAACGATGAAGGTGGTACAAGAAGTCCTGAATATTGCACCAAATCCTGAAGAGAAGATACAAGTCCTAGTCTTCGGGGCAGACTTTTGTTTCCTTCAGCTCTACATGCATCAGTTTCTTCCTTGAGAATTGCAGCAATTGCTAGTGGAATAAGAGCTAATAGCATGCATAATCTTGTGTCTAGATGAGGAATTGGACCCTCTAGAGGTTCTCTAGCCTAGCAACGACATCAGCGCGTGAGGAGGCCACAAAAGAAGTAAGTGATATGATTTCACCCATGATAATACATCAAAGGAAATGTTTATTACCCGCTGTACAAGACGAAGGGCAGAAATCCAAAGAGCTTTAAAAGTTTCCTGCCAACTTGCCTCATTAATTGCTTGGGCTGTCTTGGACATTTCTGAATCAAAGCAAATATGGTATTAGTCAATGAAAACCATGCCACACCTATAATAAAATTGGAAGATCTAAACATTATGATCAAAATTCATACTGCCGGTTACTATATCAAGACGACAGCACAGATATGTAAAAAGCTCTTCAGACACTAACAGTCTAACACAGATAAAAAGGTGAAATATTTCAAGTCATTATAAGCTGATCATGTGGGAGTACCTTTTATAATCTCGATAGCAGATTGAAACTGAAAACCATTGCCATTCACATGGACTGCATACACTTCAGGCCTGCTTTATATAGAAAGCCCAACAGTCGACAACATCCTGCTGCAATTATCAGCTAGCTACATAGTGAAAGAGAAAAAAAACAAAGCCTCCAGCCTGAACTTAATGCTGATATCACCTGTGATTGCAATCGCAATCAGTCCCGCATTTCTGCAAAAAGGGCCTGTAGAATGTACATATGGGGTCTGTGATTGCATTACCTGAACTTACAATACTTGAACCAAAATGTCCACGATAAACAGAGCAGCTAATAACAACTCATTTCAAGTTATCCAAAAACACAATACTGGAAAGATTCAGGCAAGAATGTTCCTGCTGATATTACACATCCAGACACAGACTTCACATGCAAAAATGCTGATATTACACATCCAGACACAGACTTCAGAGATATATTACTGCAAGAATGTTGATATTACACATCCAGACACAGAAGTCTTCAGAGATTCAGGCAAGAATATTCATGCTGATATTACACATGCCAATAGGGAGCCATGCTGATATTACACATCAAGACACTGATTGCTACTACGGAAATTCACATACTTCAATACATATGCGAGCCTTAATCAATGGAACAAAAGGCCATTCAACCTCTACTATTTTTCTATCGAGTACAAGGTACTTATCTACATGCACACTCTGTTGTCTTCCAAGCTTCAAGTTGCCTTTGACATGTATACGACATCCGACGGGAAGGGCCAAAACATGTCTAAGTAAACGGACTTCAAATTTTGTCTGACCGACAGGATATACAAGGGCTCGACTTTTCAAGATCGTAAATTTGGCGTCATAGCCTTCAACGGATAGCGTAAGTATACCTCGGACCTCACTGGCATCCAAGGGACCATCAAAAGCAAACCTAACTGTAGATCTAAGAGCATTGGTAAATGTAATGGAGGTGAGGTTTATGAAGCCACCTCTTATGGATATTAAGCTGCAACGTGGATTATCCATATAATCGTCATCCAAACACAGGGTTGTCTCAAATATTGTATCAGGGAATTCAGAATCTTCCGAACTGAAAGATGACTCAATAGGCACATCGATCTCAAAAATCCAACAACCTGCATGAGCAGTCATAGGACGGGTCGGTCCTCTCAGAATAAGAGAATCCTGCATGTATATATTGTAAAAAAATCAGCAAAGAATACACCAAAATAGCTAAAAGAAAAACATGATTACTTTATGAATAAACATCATACGGTGAAATCAGCTGCGATTTTTCCGGTATGCTTTGACAGCCACTTGGAGCGCCGACGAATAAACTTTTCCTTATTTGCTTCATTTGACTCGTATACTAGAGTACCACCCTGATCATCATAAAGTACAATGGTACTTATCAAGCTTAAGTTGGTGTGAACCGCAAAAATTTCAAAAAGGGTCTGGCCAGTATAAACTGCTGTTGATGGGGTAGGTATGCTGGTCATATAATCCTCAATCGAACTCCCAGCAACAGGGCCAGATGAAGTTTCATGTGCTAATGACATCACCTGACCCAAACCAGTTCCATTTGCCTGCACACTTCTTCTACTGATGATCGGAAGTTCAAGACCACTTTTTGTGAGGCTCTGGCTGATCTTAGGCTGAAGAAAATTCTTGCCAACGATCAATCCTGTCAGGAAAGCCATATGGACTTTGCTGGTCTCAGTTATCTCCGGTCTGCAATGATCATAATTTAACTTTTGGGTTCCACCATCATGGCCACCGCCCAGATTATCATCAGACCTGTCAAGTGATCCAGATCCAGACATCTTTGATTTCTTGTCCTTAGCAGGCTGTCCACGACTTGATTCAGGTGTTTGTTGGTCTACGTCATCACCGCCAGAGTCATCTGATCCTTTGCCATCATTACCAGGTGCCATGGGTCTATTCTCAATAGCTCCAGGACCCTTTGCGTTAAGAACGAGATTAAGCACCTTAAATGCTTCTTGAGTAAATAGCCGGATTTTGTCATCCTTAGAATTGTTCGCACCAGTCCGGACCTTGACAGAGTAGGCCCCCCAAAGCATCATGTGCTTAAACAGGAGTTTTGTCAGGGTGGAATGCGACTCCTTCCAGTTTTGGTTCACTGACAGGAACAGGGTAACAAGGCGTGACACCTCAGCTAAAATTACAGCATCCCGAGCTAATGCCTCTAGCATTTCTCGAACCATCTCTTGCTTTACAGCTTCACTCACATTATGATCTGCCAGAATGTTATGGTCATATCTTGACAGCGCTCCAATGCCGCGTGAAAAATACTCCATGTTCAGAACTATTTCCAACATTCTATCTTCAGTAGTTACACCTTCTGGAAGAGGATCCGGTTTTTCATAGTTCGTGAGACTTGGATAGTCCCTACCGAATCCAAGTGGAAGAGAACCTTCGATCATTCGCATAGAGTTATGCTCCACAAGCTCATAAATTTGACCCTTGCTATTACTAAAAGCAGATAGATAACAGTTATCACTCCGCAAGTAATGCACGACTGGATGAACTCCTTCGACTGGAGGACCATCTTCCAGCACGTTAACCAACATCCATCTAGGTGGATGTTCATTTGGCTTCTGAATCTCCAATAGACGGCAGGAGTCTTCTCCATGTCGATACGTCTGCCTCTGTGCATGATCAGACAACCTATCACTGAAGTAATTGACGAAATTTCCGAGAGCACCGTCTTGGCTTGGGTTAAAATAGATAACTTCACTCTGTTTAGGATCCAATGCTTTTAGAAGGCTGTTCGCAACAAGAAATATTTAGACAGAGTTATCTTTCAAACTGAAGCTAGTCTAAATAATCTAATACACAAAACAATAAGGAAGGATGGCAATGCAAATGCATAGAAATGATTATTTGAATAAAGCATCTTAGTTATACATTACAAATGGAAAATAAACGCATTTTTAATTTAACAGATGTGACTACTGCATCACTCCATCAAGGCATGGAAAGAAATATAGGTAGAAGGGTATATCAACGAAAAAGTCCTAGGTTTCGTTCTAATGAAAAAAAGATACCTTTATAGTGTTACGTAATGGAAGGAGAAATTAAACTCTAGGATGTGTCCCAGAATTACCTTTTGGGTTTTTTCACTTGGTTTAGCTTGTCAATCCAGTTTTGTATATCTTTACATGTTAGGGAAGGAGGAACTTCATATATTGAGATTGACCCCTGCTCTTTCAGCCTGTTGTCAAGCCAGCTGCATGCTTGCACAGCTTCGGTCTGCATGAGAAATAAAAATAAGTGTAGCCCCACATATCTAAACATGAATATTCACAAATACATCTAGACATTGGATCAAACGCACTTAGTAATAACGATCCAGTACTGGATAGACAGGGAACAGTACAGCACATACTTGTATTTATATATAATAGGATGGAGCAAATATATTGCAATTTGCAATCATAAAATAAACATCTATAGCAGTATGCTAACAAAATCCATAATTATACTTCAAAAAACTCGCATTACCTTTCTTTTTTTGTCGAGAAATGGGTCAGCTGAGTCAACCCGAGAGATTTCCCATATCGACCTTCGCAGCGTCTTCACCAGATCATCTCTCTCGAATGCACGTTTCCGTGCATTGATTCTTTTGGTTACCTACATCAAGAAACACCAGTGATTCAATCCATTTGCAATGTAACCAACAACATAACAGAAAAGACTGCATCTCGTACCGTCTGCAGATCTTTAGTCAATTTGCTGTAGTACTCTGCTGGTGATTCAGCACAATCAGTAGGAGCATTCAGCATCTTTTCAATTATAGGTATAAGAGTCCAGTCTTCAGAATCTGTAGTGAGCTCATCTTTGTATTTTTCCGGCTCAGCATCGTATTTTTCGCGCTCATCTCTGAGTTTCTTGCATACAGCACTGAACAATCTTCTACACGATTCACCTGGGTCCTTCTCTTTCTTCGCCTACAGCAAAAAAGATAGACGTTGTCAGTCAAAAAAAATGTTCAAAAGCAAGCAATGAGACTGATGAGACAATGCAACAATATAATTACAGTAGTTAGCTATTCAAGGACTATGACTGATCCACTGCATGCTCCTGTAATAGACATTATATACAGGTAAAGAACTAATTAATTCGTCATACTGCAGCTGCTTCAGGGTCGACCCAAAGCCTCAAAGGGCCGGTAGCTAGCAGGTACGTGTGGTTCTTTTTAAAACCCTGATGGTCGGGGCGAGCGTGCTCCTCCACCCGCCAAGAGATGTAGCTGCTTTTGCACTTCTAGGTTCAGCAGCGGCACAGGCACAGGGACACGGAAGGAGCAGCCGCCTCCAATGGGTTTTCGTGTGAAGGCCCAAATACAAAAACTCTAGAAATTGTATCCCCAAAATTTTGGAGCTCAAAAGTTGAAATGAAAGAAGGTGAAGACTCACCTTGCTGCCGTCGTGTGTGGCCATCGTCCCATGTGCTGCGAGCAGACTCTTGCCGTCGTGTGAAGTTGAAATAACACTTACAGTCAGATGCTTATTAGACGCAGTTGCAGGAGAAATTTGTTCATTCACATTAGTATCCTCAATGGTAGACAGACTTTTTTGAGGTAAATCAGAAGGGTCAGAAATCCTAAATTAGAACAGTGTCAAAACAAGGAAAAACAAAATGTCAGTATATAGGAAATGCAGTACAAAAGTAAACAGTCTTTTCATCTAACTATGGCACTGCCAAGTTTCAACAAAAAAACTACCTGGCAAGATAATAAATCATTAGTTTCCCTTCACTAGTCAAACAAAGTAGAAGATGTTGAGGGGCAACCTCCTTCTGTTCAGGTCCAACCAGTACTGTGATCTTCTGAAATAATGAAACATTCTCCACACCAAACCCCAATAAAACATTGTCATCACCATTTTCTGAAAGCCAAAAGAAGTATGTTATTTTCAAAACAATGAATAGGGTATTTTATTGTGGTTTTCTGAGTTATGTCAAACCTTGCAGATCAATCCTAGGGCTATAGTTATCCTCCACCATTTTGAGGTATACCACAGTTCTTTCCTCATCAGTTCTAGATGGCCATTTTAAAAGAGAAATGTGATCATCAGTGCTCTTTTTATTTGTAACAACCAGGAGATCCCTGTCAAATTACACAAATATATCAGACATGACAACAGTAACAAGATAATGACAGAATCCATCTTGCAAATACCCTTTTCAAATATTTTATCTATCTGTATGGTACTATGGTGCACTCTGTTAAATAATTATTCCCGACGTAGAGACTTCCCTTACAGTATTTATGGGGAAAACGATTTTTTCCAACACCACCATGCACACAAAGTACATGAAATAAACAATAGCTAGATTATAGAAGTATTATTGAATAAAGAATGTTGAGTCCGGTTTTGCATACCAGCGATGCAGATAGCCCAATAGCAGATTTGGTCCAACTCCAGATGGTAAAATATCATTCATTATACCTCTGAAAACATCATAGCTAAAAACAACTGGCTTGCTTGAGCTCTATAAGGCATTAAGAAAGCAACAACATTAACTTCAGCCAGTCAGTACAGAAATTCAGAAGTCAAAGGGGGCACAAACTAGAATATCTTAGTAAATATGTTTTGTTATACAATACAAAAGGGTCATCGCATATAGCTGAGTTTTCCTTCGTAAGTTAAATATACGTGATCATATCCATTACAGAACCTAATAGGCAATAGCCCAATACATCTTGATTTTAGCATGGCATTCCTACATCTTTTCAGGATAAATTTATGCAAAACCAAATATCAGTTCAGCAATTTTGGATACATATATGTGCAAGTAGCTTACTAATGGACTCTGCTCCCAAGGAGTTACAAGTGACAACTGCCACTTCAAAAGATTAGTCTTCATAAAGAACAATCTACAAGTCAGTGACAATATTAATATTATTACCACATCCCACAAGCCTGAGATCTCTTTGGCAGCAGGCACAGTATGGCCCAAAGGGTGCTTTCATTCCTAGATTTCAGCATAATTTGCCAACATGTGCAGAGTGAAAACACCATTTCTCACACACAGACAACCAACAATAAAATGAAAATCAAGACTATCATTCAGATAATGGAGATACATCTGATTCATTAAGCTAATGGGTTACTGTCATAGATTATTACTCTAATAATATGTGGTTACTGTCATAGAAAATTTCAATCGTTACTAGCACTTTCGAATGTGAATCTAATGGGATCACTTTTCTGTCATATAAATTGTGTTTTGAAGGATAATACCATAAGTATTTGATTTACATTTCTTAAACACATACAACTATTGACCACACTTAGTCTTGTGTGCATAAATATGTTTTAAAATACATATTTGCCAAATTGAGGTAGCTTTACCCAAGAATGTTCCCAGAAAGAACATTTAGCAAATGACACATTCACCAAAGAAACACCATACAACAAAATGTGAATCAAAAGAGGAGAAGCAGCCAGAACTAGAAGAACAATTCACCTCGAAAAATGTATCTCCTCCGCTTCTTATAACTTGTACCAGATAAGCCTCTTCATTGCTTTCTTCATTCAATCGAACACAACCAACAACAATGCTATCATCGCGAACCCACCCGATGGAATCCACTGATGAAATTTTGAAAATATAACATCAACAAAGAATCATGGTAACATCTACTACTAAACATGATTTGATGTATTGAGTGGTGTATCTGCAAGGACAAGAGTAAATAATACTAAATCGATGAATCTAATGATTGGAGAAGTAGAGTGTGCACCACAAAGATCATGGGATGAATGTTGAAACCAAACTTCACTATATTGTTTCCTAATATCATCTCAAAATTTCCTACGGAACTTTGCGTCTTTGTTGATGGTTCTTCGATATATAATTTCAGAAGATGGCTATGATACAAATTTTAGCCTGTGGTGCACTTCACAAACATTTTTTACACCATGTTGTTCATCCTGCAATGTGATCATATTTGTGAGCTGTGTGTTGCTCGCTCATTTTGCACCTAAAAATAACCATGCTTACTAGCACGATCTACTACAGACTAAAAATCAATTTACAAGGAAAAGAACATTATCGTGAGTCAACTCTCAGGGTAGCAACATAATCATATTTATGAAACTGCATTATGTTAGTGCCGGATTCAGCCACGAGGTCATCAGGCATAACTGCATATCCTTACAGAACTGGGGAAGGGGTGACTGTATACAGAAAATAACAGCAAGAAAATTGGAGCAACCCAACAATTCAATATATACCTGAGACATATACCAAAAACCAAAAAGGAGACTCATTACCTTTGATGTCAGTGCCCTCTGAATCACTATCAGGCCACAACTGAAACAAGAGGGCCATGCAACATGTTTCCTTCAAATCTGGCAATAATATCCTGAGTGAATTCTTTCTTGCCACAGCAATATGGTTCCCGTCCTTGGAACAGTCAACTACATATATTTCAGAAAGATGGCAAACTTCAGCACAACCAAGACGATGATGAGTAACTTCAATTACAACACAAAAAGAAATGTCTTAGCAAGTTCTGAAGGACAACACATATCAGCCCCAAAGTGAGCCGGTGCCTGAAGATGGATGCTGCGCTGCACCCAAGACAGATACTACATTTTGTACCAGCATTATTGTCATACAGCCCTCTACCAATACTAATCAGGTTGATTTTGTAAAGCCTAAGCGTTACAAAGAATAATACCTTTATTTTTTTTTGGGGGTTGGGGGGGGGGGGGGGGTACCCAACAGGAGTGGTACATATTATAGCACTATTACATTAATTTCTTGTTGTATTGATCCTCAATAATGTAGCAGTCGAACAATTGACATGCTCTATGATATAAGTACTCATATGTCAAAATCAATGGATTATTAAAAGCTAACCACTTGCTTTTCTAACAAACCAAATGACAGGTATCCTAGAGCATGATTTCTGGTCATATGGTAGAAGTTACATAAGTCAAAGAATGTTAACCCAGGAAAAGGGTAGGAAAAGATACAAACCAGCATCAACATTTTCCATTATATCCTTCAGGCCTTGCCCCAAACTCCCATGAGATAATCCACCATTCGAGAGTACAATATAGGCATTATCTAGCCATTTGAAATCTTTGACACTGCCAGATCGTCCCATGCTACATGATGATGACGGCTTGATATCCTGTATAGCAAAATTATTAGACAACAGTAATCATGGAAAAGGCAGCTACTGTTGAAAACAGTAAAACTACGATTTATTATACAGCAACACAGACCATATCCAGCACCGGGATCAACAAGCACTCAACCAGTAAAACTGGTGATTGCCAGGAATCGCCAAAGCATTAAAAAACTGATAAACACCGTCAATGCCATTAGCTCATTAGTCATTACTACCAGCTTGTTCTTACACAAATATCTAACTCGGAACATGCTGTGAAAAAATGCACTGCAACAGAACAGATAATCCCATTCTAATGTTCTATTGTGGTATTGTCCTGTTACGCTGCCCTGGGCTGACATTGCATTGTTCACACGATTTTGTGGGGAACTGGAAAAGATGGTCCAACCTTGTCAGTGAACAAGGAAGTAGCCGAGAAGAACTGGATCTCGCTGCCCGTGCAGGCAGCTAGCACGGACTGGTCGCGGGAGAGCGCTAGGAGAGTGACGCCGGGGAGGGGCACGTCGGTGACGCAGCAGTCCTGGGCGCAGCGGGTGCTCGCCTTGCCCTTCTCCCTGGCCTCCTTGCTGGCCTCGATCAACGCCTTCGTCCTCGCGGCGATAAACCCTGGAAACAGAGAGCGGGAAACCCTAGGCGGTGAGGTCGACAGGAATGCAGAGGCGGACGCTTGGCTTGGTCGGTGATTCGGGGCAGCTTACCGTCGGGGTGAGCGAGGAAGACGGCGGCGTGGCCGTCCGAGACAGCGAGCGGGCGCGCGGGAGGGGACTGGAGGTCGAAGAGGGGGAGCGGGGCGGAGGCGGGGGGCAGGACGGGGATGGGGTCGCCGACGAGGCAGAAGACGAAGTCGGTGGTGCCGTCCCTCTGGCCCTCGACCTCGTCGGAGAGGTCCAGCTCGCGGGGCGCCGCCATGGCCGGCGGTGGCGGCCGGGGCCTAGGGTTCGGGAAGTTAGGAGGGGGCGATCGCGCGGCGGGCGGACGATTTTGGTGGTGTTTGGTGTTTTCTAGTACCTAGGACTTTTTGAAAAGACTCTTAAGGAGGTGCTTCTAAGGACCCTGTTTGGTTTGCTAGGGACTTTTAGGGACTTTTTTAGTCCCAACACAACAGTTTCGATCACGTTTGTTTGTCGCTGTGTCCCCTTTGGCAAAAATTCGTGTTTTGATCCTTTTGGTCAAGTTTCGATCTGATCTCGGTTCGGACTTTTTTTTAAATCTGACCCCTTTTTTCTACTGTTAGGGGGCTCGGCGGTAGGCTGTTCCACAACCTTTGGCGGTAAGAAATTAATCCACATCAGCACCCTAAATGGCCGTCGTCCCCCTCTGTCCCACCCTACCGCCATAGGTCCTGGCGGTAGCTTGTCTTACCCTACCGCCAGGGACCCCAACGGTAGGGTCTGGGCACTTAAGCTACGGGTCGGCCGCCCCACCCCCACCCAGCCGCCCGAAGAACTGTCGGTTCTTCTCTCTCGCCCCCTCTCTCATCTCCTCCACTCCCCCCCTCGGATCTTCTTCGTTTTTTCACCGTCTTGCGGATCGAGATGGCACGGAAATCAGAAAAGTAAGCTCCTCCAATCCTTCCAATTAGTTTTAGTCAAATAGCTTCCGATTCGTCGCATTATTTGATTCAAATCACCCCTATTTTTGAACTAGATTTAATTTTTTTTGTACCATAGGATTGTTTTAGGTTGATTCTAGATGTTCTATTGTGTTGGATATGAACTCTAATCACTAGTTCAAATGGTAGTGTGAAGATGAACCCTAGTTTATTTTTTTTTTGGAGGAATTTGTTTTGCTATGATGCATGTTGGAGGAATTTGTTTTGATATGATGCATGATGTATAGTGGATGTTGTTTGATGAAATATGCTTAAGATGAACCCTAGTTCATGTTTTTTGTTTTTGAAAAAAAGATGGTATGATGCATGTTGGATGATTTAACTCATATGTTTGTTTTGCTATGATGCATGTTGATATGATGTGATGCATGATGTATAGCGGATGTTGTTGAAGAAATTTATATGAATGAATTAATCATGTGGATGTTATATTTTTTTTATGTGTATGCTTATGATTATAATGCTTATGTTTATGCATTAAGTATATCATCATGGTGATGTGGTTGAATATGATTTGTTAACTAGTTTGAAGAAGAACCTAGTTTGAAGGTGAACCTAGTTTGAATATAATATGATTGATGTTAGTTGAACGGTTGAATAGGATATGATGATTATATGTTGATAACTAAATGTTGTTGTTTCAGGAGGCCCCGCTTTGGTCCGGCGGTCGGCACTAATTACACTATGCTTGACCCGGCATTCGATAACGGTCATCGCACACGTTACATCGAGAACGGA
Organism: Triticum aestivum; assembly: GCF_018294505.1. Taxonomy (NCBI): domain Eukaryota; kingdom Viridiplantae; phylum Streptophyta; class Magnoliopsida; order Poales; family Poaceae; genus Triticum; species Triticum aestivum. Next base: position 41,609,504 of record NC_057799.1, on the reverse strand, counting down.
GTGGTAAATAACAATGATCAATGTCTTGCATCAAAATTTTGGCTTCCCAAAAGTTTGTTACTAACTATTTTTGTGTGCACATTGATAGATGCTTCTGAAGGAAATATGCCCTAGAGGCAAATAAAGTTGTTATTTTATATTTCCTTATTCATGATAAAGGTTTATTGTTCATGCTAGAATTGTATTAATCGGAAACTTAAATACATGTGTGAATACATAAACAAATACCGTGTCCCTAGTGAGCCTCTACTTGACTAGCTCGTTGACCAAAGATGGTTAAGGTTCCCTAACCATGGACATGAGTTGTCATTTGATAACGGGATCACATCATTAGGAGAATGTTGTGATGGACAAGACCCATCTGTTAGCTTAGCATAATGATCACTCAGTTTATTGCTACTGCTTTCATATATATCAAATGCATATTTCTTTGACTATGAGATCATGCAACTCCCGGATACCGGAGGAATATCTTGTGTGCTATCAAATGTCACAACGTAACTGGATGATTATAAAGATGCTCTACAGGTATCTCCGAAGGTGTTTTGTTGGGTTGGCATGAATCGAGATTAGGATTTGTCACTCCGAGTATCGGAGAGGTATCTCTGGGCCCTCTCGGTAATACACATCATAATAAGCCTTACAAGCAAATGATTATTAAGTTAGTCACGGGATGATGTATTACGAAACAAGTAAAGAGACTTGCCGGTAACAAGATTGAACTAGGTATGAAGATACCGACGATCGAATCTCGGGCAAGTAACATACCGATGGACAAAGGGAATAACGTATGTTGTCATAACGGTTCGACCGATAAAGATCTTCGTAGAATATGTAGGAGCCAATATGAGCATCCAGGTTCCGCTATTGGTTATTGATTGGAGAAGTGTCTCCGTCATGTCTACATAGTTCTCGAACCCGTAGGGTCCGCACGCTTAACGTTCGATGACGATTTAGTATTATATGAGTTATGTGATTTGGTGACCGAATGTTGTTCGGAATCCCGGATGAGATCACGAACATGAAGAGGAGTCTCGAAATGTTCGAGAGGTAAAGATTGATATATAGGATGATAGTATTCAGGCACCGGAAGTGTTTCAGAATGTATTGGGTATTTATCAAAGTACGGGGGGTTACCGGAACCCCCGGGGGAAGATATGGGCCATATGGGCCGTAAGAGGGGAGCACACCAGCCCACAAGGGGTGGCGCGCCGCCCCTTAGGCAGGAGGCCGAATTGGAGAAGGAATAAAGGGGGTTCGCCCCCCCTCCCTTTCCTTTCTCTCTTCCCCTTCCCTTTTCTCTCCGATGAAATATGGTAAGGGGTGAATTGGGGAGGAACCCCAAGTAGGATTCGGCCTACTTGGGGCGCCCCTTGGCTGCCTCTCCACCCCTTCCACCTATATATATGCGGGGAGGGGGCGCCTAGAACACACAACATCGATTGTTAGCCGTGTGCGACACCCCCCTCCACAGTTTACGCCTCCGATCATATCTTTGTAGTGCTTAGGCGAAGCCCTGCTTGGATCACTTCACCATCACCATCACCACGCCGTCGTGCTGACGGAACTCATCCACTACCTCGACACCTTGCTGGATAAGGAAGGCGAGCGACATCATCGCGCTGAACGTGTGCAGAACTCGGAGGTGTCGTACGTTCGGTACTTGATCGGTCGGAGCTAGAAGAAGTTCGACTACATCAACCGCGTTGTCAAACGCTTCCGATTTCGGTCTACAAGGGTACGTAGATATACTCTCCCCCGGTTGCTATGCATCTCCATGGATAGATCTTGTGTGAGCGTAGGAATTTTTTTGAAATTGCATGCTCCATTTCCCAACAGTGGCATCCGAGCTAGGTCTATGCGTAGATGATATGCACGAGTAGAACACAAAGAGTTGTGGGCGGTGATCGTCATACTGCTTACCACCAATGTCTTATTTTGATCCGGCGGTATTGTTGGATGAAGCGGTCCGGACCAACCTTACATGACCACATTCATGAGACCGGTTCCACCGACAAACATGCAACTAGTTTTGCATAAAGGTGGCTGGCGGTTGTCTGTTTCTCCTACTTTAGTTGAATCGAATTTGACTGCGACCGGTCCTTGTTGAAGGTTAAAACAGCAAACTTGATAAATCACCGTTGTGGTTTTGATGCGTAGGTAAGGACGGTTCTTGCTAGAAGCCCGTAGCAGCCACGTAAAACTTGCAACAACAAAGTAGAGGACGTCTAACTTGTTTTTGCAGGGCATGTTGTGATGTGATATGGTCAAGACATGATGTGATATACATTATTGTATGAGATGATCATGTTTTGTAAAATATCTGACAACCGGCAGGAGCCTTATGGTTGTCTCTTTATTGTATGAAATGCAAACACCATGTAATTGCTTTACTTTATCACTATGCGTTAGCGATAGTTGTAGAAGCAATAGTTGGCGAGACGACCACGACGCTACCATGGAGATCAAGGTGTCGAGCCGGTGACGATGGAGATCATGACGATGCTTTGGAGATGGAGATCAAAAACACAAGATGATGATGGCCATATCATGTCACATATTTTGATTGCATGTGATGTTTCTATGCATCTTATTTTGCTTAGTACGGTGGTAGCATTATAAGATGGTCCCTTAACTTAAATTTCAAGGTATAAGTGTTCTCCCTGAGTATGCACCGTTGCGACAGTTCGTCGTGCTGAGACACCACGTGATGATCGGGTGTGATAGGCTCTACGTTCACATATAGCGGGTGCAAGACAGTTTTGCACATGCGGAATACTCGGGTTAAATTTGACGAGCCTGGCATGTACAGACATGGCCTCAGAACACTAGACACCGAAAGGTCGAACGTGAATCATATAGTAGATATGATCAACATAGAGATGTTCACCATTGATGACTGATACGTCTCCAACATATCTACTTTTCCTAACGCTTTTCCTCTTGTTTTGGACTCTAATTTGCATGATTTGAATGAAACTAACCCCGGACTGATGCTTTTTTTAGCAAAACTACCATACTGTTGTTTTTGTGCAGAAATAAAAGTTCTCGGAATGGAACGAAACTTTGCGAGGAATTTTTATACAACAAAAGAGAATTTATGGAGCCAAGAGCCACCTGAGGGGGGCACCTTGGTGGGCCCAACCCACCAGGGCGCGCCTGCCCCCTAGGTGCGCCCAGGTGGGTTGTCCCCACCTGGTGGCCCCGCATACCCTGAAACCGACGCTATAAAATCCTATTTTTCCAGAAAAAATCAGGGAGAAAGAATTATCGCGATCCACGAGATGGAGCCACCGTCACCTCCTGTTCTTCATCGGGAGGTCAGGTCTGGAGTCCGTTTGGGGCTCCAGAGAGGGGGATCTTTGTTCTTCGTCATCACCAACCCTTCTCCGTCGCCAATTCCATGATGCTCCCCACCGGGAGTGAGTAATTCCTTCGTAGGCTCGCTGGTCGGTGAGGAGTTGGATGAGATTCATCATGTAATCGAGTTAGTTTTGTTAGGGCCTAATTCCTAGTATCCATGTTCTGAGATTGGTGTTGCTATGACTTTGCCATGCTTAATGCTTGTCACTTTGGGCCCGGGTGCCATGATTTCAGATCTGAACTGTTTATGTTATCACCATTATATCCATGTTCTAGATCTGATCTTGCAAGTTATAGTCACCTACTACGTGTTATGATCCGGCAACCCCGGAGTGACAATAGTCGGGACCACTCCCGGTGATGACCATAGTTTGAGGAGTTCATGTATTCACCGTGTGTTAAGGCTTTGTTCTGGTTCTCTATTAAAAGGAGGCCTTAATATCCCTTAGTTTCCAATTGGACCCCGCTGCCACGGGAGGGTAGGACAAAAGATGTCATGCAAGTTCTTTCCATAAGCACGTATGACTATTTACGGAATACATGCCTACATTATATTTATGAACTGGAGCTAGTGCCGTATCGCCCTAGGTTATGCTGTCACATGATGAATATCATCCAACAAATTACCCATCCAATGCCTACGAATTTATCTTATATTGTTCTTGCTAAGTTACTACTGCTATCTTTACTGTTGCACTTGCTACAAAACTACTGCTATCACTGTTACCGTTACCATTGTTGCTGTCACTATTATCAAAACTATCATATTACTTTGCTACTGATCACGTTGTTGCAGATAACTAATCTCTAGGTGTGGTTGAATTGACAACTCAGCTGCTAATACCTTCAAATATTCTTTGGTTCCTGTTGGGGATATAACTATTAGTATGACCCGCCCAGGAGGGGCCGGGTTATACCTATGACGATTCCTGAAGCCCAAGACGATACTTGGAGATGGCGGCTTAGTTAAGGGCCCAAAGCCCAAAGCGCGACTTAAGGCCCGTAGAGATAAACCGCCATGTGTATATAACTTGTATTGTAAGGCAGAAATAGAGAGAGACCGAGCCAGACACTGTTTATGAGCCGGCCAGGACTCTGTGAGCCGCTGAGCGTCGACCTCTGTATATAAAGGGACGACCCGGCGGTGGTTCAAGGCAAGTAACATCAGATCGAGAACTAGGTCAAGCGGATTCGCTCCCTGGTAATCGAGACATAAGCAATCCAACCTCAAACTGGATTAAGCCATTACCTTCACCGCAAGGGGCCAAACCAGTATAAACTCCCGTGTCCTTTGTCCCGTTTAACCCCTTTAAGCTTCCTAGTTGCGATGGCTCCACGACTAAGTCCTTTCACTAGGACATCTGCCGTGAAAATTCCACGACAGATGGCGCCCACCGTGGGGCCAGCGCACGGTGGATTTGAGTTCTTGAAGGGCAGCTTCGAAGGGCTCAAGGGATACGCTGTGGGCCGGATGACCAAGAGTCGTCGCGGCAAGCTCTACATCGACGACGCAAGCTGGGGCCCCGACGCCGGCTCAATTGAGTACAGGTACCGGGTCCCCTTCGGTGGAATCCACTTTTTCATCGGCAAGATTGGCGAGGCAGGCCCTGAGCCGGACTTCTGCACCGACATCGTCGAGATGGCTCAGCGTGCGAGACCCGCCCGGGCTCAGCCCGCCATGAAGCGTGCCTTCGTGGGATGCATCCATGGAGGGGAATTTCCTGAAGGATCTGTGTCTGGCGGTGAGACGGCCATCTACTCTGATGGTGAGTCGTCCACGGGTGGGACGGATTCGTTGTACCAATTGCAAGACGGCGGGCTTGGGGCTGTTCCGATGGCAGCAGTATTCCGGACCCCTTTGAGCCGCCGAGCAGAGTTGGGATCTTCATGGCCGGCACGCAACCCGGGCAAAACTCTACAGTTGCGGCAGCGATAACCTCCATGTCAGCGGCAGCCGGGGCAGGAGGCCCTGCGCGCCCGCCGGCTCAGGTGCTGATGGATCTCATGGATAGGATGACAGCCCTGTTAACCGCCGCGGTTAATCCGGCGGATCAAGCTCAACATGATGCAGAAGTGGCACAGTTACGTGAGGAGGTAGCACAAGCCAAGGAAAACCTAGCAACGGAGGATGCCAGGATGGCCACAGAGCGGGCGGCTTTGTATGTTCGAGCTCAGCAGATTCAATCAGAAGCTTTCTAGCTTACGATGGATCTGAACGCGTCAAATGAGGTCATGAGGAGAAGGCACCAGAAGGCTCAATCCGTCTGCCTCCGATTAATGATCCTAGAAACCTCTTCCGCACACCCGGTGCAGGCCCCAGTAACCCGCCGAAGGTAAACTGGGTTGCAACGCCCGAGGCTGGGACGCCGGTTCAACCACGGGTGATGGAACCTCCTCGTATGAATACTGCTCCACCTCATTATGTACCAACACCGCCAGATCATTATTCTAATCCTTTGGAGAACATGGTCGCTGCGGCGGCACGATTGGCGGCTCTCCCAGTGGAGGACGGCTCTCCGACAGCGATTGAAACACGAAGGGTTAGAGAACTTCTTCAGACGACTCTGGCGCAGCAGGAGCCATATTCTTATAGTCGAGACAGGATTCACTCGACCCCTCGCCCAAGCCGGAGCCCGAGTTATAGCAGGCATATGGATTCAGCAGCCGTTTCAAGCAACGCCCGGCGCCGTGACCGCCCGTGCGGGCATGACCCGGCGCGTGATGGAGCTCCTAACTTGGTTGATCAGGATAGGATACGCCAAGAGGCTGAGCGGGCGGCTCAGCAGGCGGCTCAGCGGACAGCTTACCAGTATTTTCCGGTTTATCCGACGACTTCTATTGAGGCAGGCATGACCACGAGGACTGGAGGTGTTCCTTGCTTGGTACCGGCTCTGTGTAATGAGCATTTGCCCAAGGATTTCAAGGGGCCTCGAAAGGTGCCTAATTACACGGCTGACTTACAGACCGGGGCATGGATTGAGAGCTATGAGATGGCCATGGAACAATTGGAGGTCAGTGACGCGGCAATGGCCAAGTACTTCACCATGATGTTGGATGGAACGGCCCGCACTTGGTTGAAGGGGCTGCCACCTAATTCCATTGGTTCATGGGCAGAGTTAAAGGCCCAGTTTATTCAGAATTTCAAAGACACATGCAAGCAGCCCATGTCAACTGTGGATTTGACTAATTGCAAGCAAGAGCAAGGTGAGTCCACGACCCATTGGGTGCGCCGGGTGAAGGCCATAATACATTCATCTGATAAGATGGATGCCGGCTCTGTGGTCTTAATGTTGGAGAAAAATTGTCGCTTTACGCCTCTGAAACAGAAGCTGGGGCAGCTCAAGCGCGATTGTAATGACATGGGCCAACTAATGGCGGCTCTAGTCAAGTACGCCGACTCTGATAGTACCAAGGATCCCGAGTCTGACGATGAGAAGACAGGGAAGGGAAAGAAGAACGGCAATGCCAAGGGTCAGCAGCATAACCCGGCGAATCAAGGAGGCAATAATAAACATAAGGCTGACGGTAGCTCGGAGTTTGTGGCTAACACCAATGCGCAGGGCAACAATCAATGACGTAAGGGGAGACCACCTCCTCGGTCCGGCGGGTCAGGTCCCACTCTTGAGCAGTTGCTAAATGAGCCCTGTCCAAGGCACGGTACTCAGCAGAAACCGGCCACTCACCTATGGAAGGACTGCACGATCATGAAGGCTTTCAAGAACTCTAACATGTTCGATGGCAATCATGGGTCGGGCGGCGATTCAGGCGGCGGCGGTTTTCATGGCCCGGGTGGTGGTTCAGATTCCAACTTTCAAGGCCCTCAAGGTAATCAAGGTGGATATAATCAACAATCTGGCCAAGGAGGTCAGCATCAGCAGCAATCTGGGTATCAGAGTAACCCAAAGCAGCTGAATAGTGGGCAGTATCACGTGTTTACCACCAGTTTATGCAAACGGGACCAGAAGCTTCATAAGAGGGTTGTGAACGCTGTTGAGCCGGCAGTTCCTCGTTATTTGAGATGGTCTGAGCAGCCTATTCTGTGGAGTAGGGAGGATCACCCTCCCCGGGTTGATAATCCGGGTCACTTGGCCTTAGTGGTGGCACCTCAGGTTGGTGGATACAAATTCACGAAAGTGCTCATGGATGGAGGCAGCAGCATCAACATCCTCTATTATGAGACTTTTCGTCGCATGGGGTTGACTGAGAAAAGTCTCAAGACGTCCAACACTGTTTTTCATGGAGTAGTGCCCGGTAAGTCGGCATACCCAGTGGGTAAGATTGAGCTGGAAGTAGCCTTTGGGGATGAGCATGATTCCAGGGGTGAGAAGCTGACTTTTGAAGTGGTCAAAATCAAGAGCCCGTATCACGCCCTGTTTGGACGGCCGGCTTATGCAAAGTTCATGGCACGGCCGTGTTATGTTTATTTGCAGCTCAAGATGCCGGGTCAAAAGGGCACTATCACAGTGCATGGGAGTCGGAAGATAGCTTTGGAATGTGAGGAAGGAGATGCTGCTTACGCTGAATCTGTTTGTGCAACAGAGGAGTTGAAGTTCTACAAGGACAATGTTGACCCGGCGGACATGACGTCTTTGAAGAAGCCAACCACAGAACATGAGCCGGTGATGAAGTTTAAGTCGGCTGATGACACCAGGCTTGTTGATTTTGTTCCAGGCGACTCATCTAAGCAGTTCAGTATCAGTGCTAATCTGGATCCCAAATAGGAAAGCGCGCTCATCGAGTTCATCCGTGGGAACCGGGACATCTTTGCATGGAAGCCTTCTAACATGCCGGGTGTACCGAGAGAACTCGCTGAGCACACTCTCAATATTGATCCAAAATTTAAGCCGGTCAGGCAGTTTCTTCGGTGGTTCAATGAGGAGAGGCGTAAGGCCATTGGTGAGGAAGTGGCTCGGCTCTTGGTTGCCAGGTTCATTGTTGAAGTTTTTCATCCAGAGTGGTTGGCTAACCCGGTGCTCGTGCTTAAAAAGAACGGCACCTGGCGTGTGTGTGTGGATTACACGGACCTGAACAAGGCTTGTCCGGCTGATCCTTTCGCTCTCCCTCGTATTGATCAGATCATTGATGCTACGGCGGGTTGTGAGCGTTTGAGCTTTTTGGATGCTTATTCTGGTTATCGTCAGATCAAGATGGCAGTTAAGGACCAGGAGAAGACGGCTTTTATTACTCCGTTTGGAGCCTTCTGCTATGTGTCTATGCCTTTTGGGCTTAAGAGTGCCCAAGCGACTTATCAGCGATGTGTGCAGAACTGTCTTCACAATCAGATTGGGCTCAATGTTCATGCTTATGTGGACGACACTGTGGTGAAGTCCAGAGAGAAGGAGACCTTGATAGATGATCTGAAGGAAACCTTTGATAATCTCTGGGTCTACAAGATGATGCTTAACCCGGCCAAGTGTGTTTTTGGCGTGCCAGCAGGCAAGCTTTTGGGTTTTCTGGTTTCTAACAGAGGCATTGAGGCTAACCCAGAGAAGATCAAGGCAATCACTTCTTTGGCTAAGCCGGCGTGTATCAATGATGTTCAGCGTTTGGCAGGTCGTATTGCTGCTTTAAGCCGGTTCATAAGCCGGTTAGGTGAGAAGGCCATACCACTGTATCAGATGATGAACAAGACAGACGACTTTGTCTGGAGTGATGCTGCTAACGCTGCCTTCGAAGATTTGAAGAGACAACTCACTGAGCCGCCGGTCCTTGCTGCTCCTATTGATAAGGAGCCATTATTGTTATATGTGGCTGCTAACACACGTGCTGTCAGTGTGGCCATTGTAGTGGAGTGCAAGGAGGCTGGTAAGGAATATCCGGTTCAATGACCGGTTTACTATATCAGTGAGGTACTTATTGAGTCCAAGCAAAGGTATCCACACTGGCAGAAGCTTGTTTATGGGGTGTTCATGGCAAGCTGGAAGCTTAAGCAATATTTTCAGGGTCATCCCATCACTGTGGTTAGTTCAGCTCCTTTAGGCACTACAAGAAATTTGTTAATACATGACGGACTTGACCCGTCACAGATCAGTGAAAAACTGTCATGGGTGCCCGTCCACGACGGATTTGAAATCTGTCATGTATATCGCGTCATAATTTGACATCACACCTTACATGACGGTACTTGTCCGTCATGGATCTGCCCCAGGCCCGCCAAGGCCCAATCCATTGTGACGGAACAAACCGTCATGGACTAACGCCACGTAGGATTTTTGATAGACCAATTCAAATCACGTGGCTGCCTACGTGGATACTATTTTCCGTCACAAATTTCGTCATAGTTGAGCACATTAACCATTTCTTTTGGCCTAATTTTTACGTGATACGTTTTGAGCATAATGGGTTACACAAATCCCAATGCCAATTTTGACCCAAGAAGTATTTGTGAAGTGTATAACAACAGTTCGACCAATACGTACATCTGTATGTATTTACAACGTAGTAGTTTACAAAATGATAAACTTACAATATAGATTGAAAAAATATATCACACATCATGGTTAGGACTTAGTACAATTCATGTTACATCAACAGAACATACATACTATCAAGGTTGTTATTTAGATTCTTGCTATTGGGCCCTCCTGATGGCAACCATCATGTCACGGCTGATTCATGTGCATCATCAAGTAGCCAGCTTCCCAATATTGCCTGCAAATTTACAAGATCCTTAGATTTTTTTGAGGGATATAAATAAACAGTACAAATAATATAATAGCAACAAATATAAAAATGAATTACACGTGCAAAATTCTTAGATCTTGTATCTTATAGTGCCTACAGATGAGGATAACATTGTATCCACTATAAAACAAAAGTAAACATGAGGTTTCTTAAAATTAATCCAAAGAAAAGTGTGTCAACTGTAAGTCAAATGGCAAAGTAACAAACCACACAACATAGAACTAATTACTATAGCAGCAGTAGTTGAGGCCATATAAACCTGTTAGGTTTATAAGATTGCCAAATGTTGGGCACCATATGTAATTAAGAGGAAAAATCTCCATACACTACACGTACTAACTGTGCACCAGTTTCTATTATAAATAAATATAACAGAGTAAAGGGGGCAGGGAAAAGTTTATCTTTACAACTTGTCTAGATGGAGGCATTTAGTATGTAACATCCTGAACATGGTGACATGTACTGAGAACAAGAAATTCATCATTGTGATATATATTAAAATGAGCAAAGATCTGGAGCTACTTGTACGCACAAATTATATAAGCTGATAAAGTAAAAGGACACCAACTACTTCAAGTTACGCATATAAAAAGTAATATCAACGATTGTATAAGCAGCTTGGCATAACCCAGGAACAATCAAGAGTGACTTGTACCATATTTCGATGTTAACGATAATGAGAAATCAGGGGGCTGTTTGGTTTGTGCCCCAACTTACCTTGCCAAACATTTGGCATAACCAAAGCAAGGGCATGACCAAAATTTCGGTGTGGTAGTGTTGTTTGGATTGCCGTAGCATCAACCAATTTTTTGGCAAGATGGTTGGGTCTCTGTTTGGTTTCTAGCCAATTAACATACCACATATCTCTATCTGAGGTCTTTTTTCTTTTTCTTAAGCAAATGTGCATTTGAGGTCTAACTTGAAATGTTTATATAAGGAGCCAATAAATCATGATGACCAAACAGAAAAAGGGTATAAAAAGGGTTCAATGAAGTAGCACACACGTGTTTATCGAGTGAAACACACACATACTAGCCGACTGGATCAATATGATCCATGGAGGCGTTCGCATACAGGCTAGCTAATTAATTTTCCAGCTCATGTAACAGCCAAGCATAATACGCGGGGATGCTAGTGAGGGAGTCCTGGATTGGGGGGTCCTCGGACAGCCGGACTATATGCTTATGCCGGACTGTTGGACTATGAAGATACAAGATTGAAGACTTCGTCCCGTGTCCGGGTGGGGCTCTCCTTTGCGTGGAAGGCAAGCTTGGCAATTCGGATATGTAGATTTCCTTCTCTATAATCGACTCTGTGTAACCCTTGCCCCCTCCGGTGTCTATATAAACCGGAGGGTTTAGTCCGTAGGAGGAGAACAATCATAATCATAGGCTAGCTTCTAGGGTTTAGCCTCTACGATCTCGTGGTAGATCAACTCTTGTAATACTCATATCATCAAGATCAATCAAGCAGGAAGTAGGGTATTACCTCCATAGAGAGGGCCCGAACCTGGGTAAACATCGTGTCCCCCGCCTCCTATTACCATTAGCCTTAGACGCACAGTTCGGGACCCCCTACCTGAGATCCGCCGGTTTTGACACCGACATTGGTGCTTTCATTGAGAGTTCTGCTGTGTCGTCACCATAAGGCTTGATGGCTCCTTCAATCATCTACAACGATGCGGTCCAGGGTGAGGTTTTCCTCCCCGGACAGATCTTCATATTCGGCGGCTTTGCACTTCGGGCCAACTCGCTTGGCCACCTGGAGCAGATCGATAGCTACGCCCCTGGCCATCAGGTTAGGTTTGGAAGCCTAAACTATACTGCCGACATCCGCGGAGATTTGATCTTCGACGGATTCGAGCCCATGACAGATACACCCTACAGTCACGATGAGCATGACCTAGATCTGCCATCGGACGGTGTTCAGGAGATCACACCTGCAGCTGCCCTGGCTTTAAATCCAGTGCAGATCGTGCCATCCGAGGACGGGAGGATGGACCCCGCCATGGAAGCCGTATACTCAACGGCGATAGCACCAAACACAGATTTCACTTCCAATAAGGTCTGTGTCATCGGACCCTCGGACTCGTTTCCGGTCACAGGCTCTGAACCGCGTGTATCTGCGCCCATCAGATCCAACTGGGCGCCGATCTTGGAGTTCAACTCCGTGGACATAGTTCAGCACTCGCCCTTGGGCGACGTGCTAAACTCGTTAAAATCTCTCTCCTTGCCGGGAGACTCTTGGCCGAACTATGTCCGGCGCGAGTGGAAAGCCGACGACGAAGGAATTCGTCACCCACCCACCACCCACTTAATAGCCACTGTCGACGACTTAACCGACAGGATTGATTTCGACTCCGAAGACATTGACGCTATGGACAACGATGCCGGAGAAGAACACGAACCACCGCACACATGACGCTGGACAGCTACCTCATCGTACGACATATATATGGTGGACGCACCCAAAGAAAACAATGGCGAGGAGCAGAAGGATGCAACGACTCCTGAGAAGAAGCCAAAGCGCCGACGTCAGCGGCGCCGCTCTAAACCCCGCCATAGCAAAAACAGCGATACCGGCACAAGGAAGAATAACACCCCGGACGATGCCAAAGATAATGATGACCCTGCAGACCCAGCGATGGAGCAGGACGAGCAAGGGGACGGCGAACACAGTCCGGGGCCGCTGTCCGATCACAGCGATGCCGAAGACAAAACTTATAAACCTGTCTCCGGAGAGGAGAACAGTCTGGACGACGATGCGCGCATCATCCTGGAAAAACACTTGGAACAAGAGCACCTCCACAAGAGACTTATTGCCACCGCGAGGAGCTTGAAGAAGCAGAAGCAACGGCTTAATGCCGCGTAGGATACGCTCACCTACAGATGGAACAAAGTTCTCGACACTGAGGAAAGATACGACGGTGATCGCCAGACAAAGAGCTACCCAAAGCGTAAGCTGCTGCCCGAATTCAACGACGAGGCTATCGCACCCATGCGGCCGAAAAACAATACGGCCGATCTGCTAGACCGACCACCTCGTGGCCGAGACAGAGCGGCTAATGACGCCGCACACAAGTCAGCACACGAGCTACGTGAGCACCTGGACAAAAGAGCTGGTATAACCAGGTCCATCTATGGATCTAGGAAACATGTTCCTATGCAGGATCACGGCCACCAAACCGACTATACTGATCGACTGCCAGCTCGGAATCAACACCGAACACTACAGCCGTCGGACCCATGCCACGACACAGCCAAGTACAGGGGTGCCGCACACCCCCTGTGCTTCACCGATGAGGTGCTGGATCATGAATTTCTAGAGGGTTTTAAACCCGTAAACATCGAGGCATACGACGGAACGACAGACCCTGCAGTCTGGATTGAGGACTTTATTCTTCATACTCATATGGCTCACGGAGACGATCTCCACGCCATCAAATAGCTGCCCCTCAAGTTGAAAGGACCAGCTCGGCACTGGTTGAAAAGCCTCCCCGAAAATTCCATTGGAAGTTGGGAGGAACTCGAGGACGCTTTCAGGGCTAATTTTCAAGGGACCTATGTCCGACCTCCGGATGCAGACGATTTAAGTCACATAATTCAACAACCCGGAGAGTCAGCCCGTAAGCTTTGGAATAGATTTCTCACTAAGAAGAACCAAATCGTCGACTGTCCGGATGCCGAAGCCCTAGCAGCTTTCAAACACAGCGTCCGGGACGAATGGCTTGCCAGACACCTCGGCCAGGAAAAGCCAAGGACAATGGCAGCCCTAACAACTCTTATGACCCGCTTCTGCGCGGGCGAGGACAGTTGGTTGGCCCGTAGCGGCACCAGCGATCCAGGCACATCCGAAATCAGGGATGGCAATGGAAAACCGCGACGCAATAAAAACAAGCGTCAAAATAATGAAGACAGCCCAGACAATACAACGATAAACGCCGGATTCAGGGGCTCTCGAACCGATCAACGGAAAAAGCCATTTACAGGTAGCAGAGATGGTCCGTCTAGCCTAAATAAAATTCTAGACAGGTCCTGTCAGATTCATGGCACCCCCGAGAAACCTGCGAATCACACCAACAGAGAATGCTGGGTCTTCAAGCAGGCCGGCAAGCTAAATGCCGAACACAAAGGGAGGGAGCCGCCAAGTGAAGACGAGGACGAACCTCGCCAGCCGAACACTGGGGGACAGAAAAAATTTCCACCGGAGGTCAAAACAATGAACATGATTTACGCCACCCACATACCAAAGAGGAAGCGCAAACGCGCACTCCGAGACGTATATGCTGTAGAGCCCATCGCCCCCAAATTCAACCCATGGTCAGCCTGCCCGATCACTTTCGATCACAGGGATCATCCGACTAGTATCCGGCATGGAGGTTCGGCTGCCTTGGTGCTCGACCCAATAATTGACGGATACCATCTCACCCGAGTCCTCATGGACGGCAGCAGTAGTCTTAATCTGATATATCAGGACACTGTCCGCAAGATGGGGATAGACCCGTCAAGAATCAACCAAAGCAGTACTACCTTTAAAGGAGTAATACCAGGCGTAGAGGCCCGCTGCACGGGCTCTTTGACATTGGAGGTTGTATTCGGTTCTCCCCACAACTTTCGAAGCGAAGAACTAATCTTCGACATCGCTCCGTTCCGAAGCGGCTATCATGCACTACTCGGAAGAACAGCCTTCGCTCGTTTCAATGCAGTACCACATTACGCTTATCTCAAACTTAAGATGCCCGGTCCACGTGGCGTCATCACAATCAGCGGAAACACAGAGCGTTCTCTTCATGCGGAAGAATACGTGGCGGCTCTAGTAGCCGAACCTCTGAACGGCCTCTCCAACCCGAGTAACCCATCGGCCTTCGAGACCACGGACACGGATAGACGTGTTCGGCGCACACCTAGTTGTAGCAGCCCAGATAAACCTGAGCTTGATTAACAGCTATGCCCCCACATGTGGTGCGGGGG
Source organism: Triticum aestivum (assembly GCF_018294505.1). NCBI lineage: Eukaryota > Viridiplantae > Streptophyta > Magnoliopsida > Poales > Poaceae > Triticum > Triticum aestivum. Next base: position 41,594,487 of record NC_057799.1, on the reverse strand, counting down.
GCTTCCCGCATGTAAAAGGTCCATAGTTTGGTTGGACCCTATTTACACTTAAGAGATTGAATTTTCATGGTTCATCAAGATTAACCGACTTTACACACGGTCACACCAGATTCTTTCACCTGGGTTTTTCTTTTTTTTTACAGATGACCATCGCGCTATACCCTTCAAAGATATGGCACAACAGAGACAAAGGCGCAGACGTGCAGCAGGGCCCCGTCCAAAGGTTTCTTTTTAGATTAAGACCCTGTGTAAACCTTTTTTATTGTCTCTTGTTGTCTCACACCCTCCTGGCACTTCAAACGACCAAGAGGTATTTGACCGCCGAAATCCTTCACAGGCTTCCTGCTCAAGGGCAGGTTATTCCTACTCCCAAACCCAATGAAAGTGTCGTATTCATCTCCCACTTCCTCCGTGGGCTAGGCTTCGGTCTTCATCCCTTTGTTAGAGGGCTCATGTTCTATTATGGGCTAGATTTTCATGATCTAGCTCCAGATTCCTTCCGAGGATCCCTCACGCTTGCGCGACACGGAGGGAATAATAGGACAGCAACATAACCACAAGCAAATTAAACCAATCATAGCAATTCATCAATCACCGACAGGACAATGAAAATCTACTCAGACATCATAAGATGGCAACACATCATTGGATAATAATATGAAGCTTAAAGCACCATGTTCAAGTAGAGGGTACAGCGGGTTGCGGGAGAGTGGACCGCTGAATATAGATGGGGGAAGGTGATGGAGATGTTGGTGAAGATGATGAAGGTGTTGGTGAAGATCGCGGTGATGATGATGGCCTCCGGCAGCGTTCCAGCGCCATCGGAAGCAAGGGGGAGAGAGCCCCCTTCTTCTTCTTCTTCTTCTTCTTCTTCCTTGACCTCCTCCCTAGATGGGAGAAGGGTTTCCCCTCTGGTCCTTGGCTCCCATGGCGTGGGAGGGGCGAGAGCCCCTCCGAGATTGGATCTATCTCTCTGTCTCTCTTTGTTTCTGCGTTCCTGGATTCTGCCCCTTCACCGTTTCTTTTATATCCGGAGATCCGTAACTCCGATTGGGGTGAATCTTTCGCCCAGATTTTTCTCATAAAATTAGCTTTCTTGCGGCAAAAGAAGAGCATCAACCGCCTTATGGGGTGCCCAAGAGAGTCCAGGGCGCGCCCCCTGTCTCGTGGCCCCCTCGGGCACCGTCTCGCGTTGATTTTACTTCCCAAAAATCATAAATATTCCAAAATAATTCTCTGTCCGTTTTTATCCCGTTTGGACTCCGTTTGATATTGGGTTTCTACGAAACATAAAACATGCAACAAACAGGAACTGGCACTGGGCACTGGATCAATATGTTAGTCCCAAAAAATAGTATAAAAAGTTGCCAAAAGTATATGAAAGTTGAATAATATTGGCATGGAACAATAAAAAATTATAGATACGACGGAGACGTATCAGCATCCCCAAGCTTAACTCCTGCTCGTCCTCGAGTAGGTAAATGATAAAAAAGATAATTTTTGATGTGGAATGCTACCTAGCATAATCTTGATCATATGTATAATCATGGAATGAATATTAAGACACGAGTGATTCAAAGCAATAGTCTATCATTTGATATAAAAACAATAATACTTCGAGCGTACCAATAAAGCAATCATGTCTTTTCAAAACAACATGGCCAAAGAAAGTTATCCCTACAAAATCATATAGTCTGGCCGTTGCTCTATCTTCATCACACAAAGTATTTAATCATGCACAACCCCGATGACAAGCCAAGCAATTGTTTCATACTTTAGTAATCTCAAACTTTTTCAACTTTCACGCAATACATGAGCGTGAGCCATGTATATAGCACTATGGGTGGAATAGAATATGATGGTGGAGGTTACGTGGAGAAGACAAAAAGGGAGAAAGTCTCACAACGACGCGGCTAATCAACGGGCTATGGAGATGCCCATCAATTGATGTCAATACGAGGAGTAGGGATTGCCATGCAACGGATGCACTAGAGCTATAAGTGTATGAAAGCTCAAACTGAAAACTAAGTGGGTGTGCATCCAACTTGCTTGCTCATGAAGACCTAGGGCATTTGAGGAAGCCCATCGTTGGAATATACAAGCCAAGTTCTATAATGAAAATTCCCACTAGTATATGAAAGTGACAATATAGGAGACTCTCTATATGAAGAACATGCTGCTACTCTGAAGCACAAGTGTGGTAAAAGGATAGTAACATTGCCCCTTCTCTCTTTTTTTCTCGTTATTTTTTTATTTTCTCTTTTTTTAATAGGCTTCTTTTGCCCCCCTTTTTTTATTTAGGCTTCGTTGGCCTCTCTCTTTTTTTATTAAGTCCGGAGTCTCATCCCGACTTGTGGGGGAATCATAGTCTCCATCATCCTTTCCTCACTGGGGCAATGCTCTAATAATGATGATCATCACACTTTTATTTACTTACAACTCAATATTACAACTCGATATCTAGAACAAAGATATGACTCTATATGAATGCCTCCGGTGGTGTACTGGGATGTGCAATGATCTAGCGTAGCAATGACATCAAAAAATGGTCAAGCCATGAAAACATCATGCTAGATATCTTACGATCATGCAAGGCAATATGACAATGAATTCTCAAGTCATGTATATGATGATGATGAAAGTTGCATGGCAATATATCTCGGAATGGCTATGGAAATGCCATGATAGGTAGGTATGGTGGCTGTTTTGAGGAAGATATAAGGAGGCTTATGCGTGATAGAGCATATCGTATCACGGGGTTTGGATGCACCGGCGAAGTTTGCACCGACTCTCGAGGTGAGAAAGGGCAATGCACGGTACCGAAGAGGCTAGCAATGATGGAAGGGTGAGAGTGCGTATAATCCATGGACTCAACATTAGTCATAAAGAACTCACATACTTATTGCCAAAATCTACAAGCCATTGAAAACAAAGTACTACGCGCATGCTCCTAGGGGGATAGATTGGTAGGAAAAGACCATCACTCGTCCCCGACCGCCACTCATAAGGAAGACAATCAATAAATAAAATTGTGCTCCAACTTCATCACAAAGCGGTTCACCATACGTGCATGCTTCGGGAATCACAAACCTCAACACAAGTATTTCTACTAATCCACAATCACCCACTAGCATGACTCTAATATCACCACCTTTATATCACAAAACTATTGCAAGGAATAAAACATATCATATTCAGCGATCTACAAGTTTATGTAGGATTTTATGACTAACCATGTGAATGACCAATTCCTGTCATCTCTCTAAATAGGTATAAGTGAAGCAAGAGAGTTCAATTCTTTCTACAAAAGATATGCCCATGCTCTAACAAATATAAGTGAAGCAAAACAGCATTCTACAAATGACGGTTTTCTATGTGAAGAGAAACAGGCAATCCAAACTTCAAATGATATAAGTGAAGCACATGAAGCATTCTATAAAGCCATACTCAAAAGATATAAGTGAGGTGCGATGAGCATTCTATAAATCAACCAAGGACTATCTCATACCAGCATGGTGCATAAAATAAAAGTAAAAACTAAATGCAAACTACGCTCCAAGACTTGCACATATCGCATGAACGAAACGAATCCGAAAACATACCGATACTTGTTGAAGAAAGAGGGGATGCCTTCCGGGGCATCCCCAAGCTTAGACGCTTGAGTCTCCTTGAATTTTTACTTGGGGTGCCTTGGGCATCCCCAAGCTTGAGCTCTTGCCTCTCTTCATTTTCCTCATATCGAAACCTTCTCGATCAAACACTACATCCACACAAAACTCAACAGAAAACTCGGTAAGATCCGTTAGTATAATAAAGCAAATCACTACTCTAGGTACTGTAGCAAACCAATTCATATTTTGTTTTTGCATTGTGTCTACTGTAATATAGCTTTTCCATGGCTTAATCCACTGATATAAATTGATAGTTTCATCAAAACAGGTAAACTATGCATCAAAAACAGAATCTGTCAAAAACAGAACAGTCTGTAGCAATCTGAACATTCACCATACTTCTGGTACCCCAAAAATTCTACCAAAATTAGGAAAAATAAACAATTTCTACATAAAGACAGTGCAAAAATAATCAGAACCGTTTGACGTTCCAATTAAAAATGTAAAATCTCGCACTACAGCCAAAGTTTCTGTCCTACACCGTACAAACCAACAAGCATTGTAAACATCCTAAAGGCAAACATTGGCACATTATTTTTTATAATACAATGGAATTGTACAAGGGGATAATTATTTTTGATGAAAAGTTTCTGTAATTAAGATTCACAAAGTTTCCTTTTTGAAAATTTTTAGGTTCCCCTCTTTATTTTTTTTGTTTTTAAACTATATAAAAGCACTCAACAGAAATAAATGACTCTCTAAAACTTTCGGGTTGTCTCCCTGGCAGCGCTTTCTTTAAAGCCGTTAAGCTAGGCATAAAGGGCTCAAGTAATGGATCCACCCGGATCCCAAGGTATATCAAAGCCAATTTTAATTAACAATGATTTGTAATTTAGTAGTGAGCACAAAGTAACATATATCATGCAACAACGAAGTCTAACTCTCTTCCTATGCATTGGCATGTCATAAAAGAACAATTCATGCACACCAAGTAAAGCCCAATGCATAGTATAAGCAGTTTCTTGCAATTTTATCATATTGGAAACATAGAGAGGTGGAGATATAGTTCCTCTCTCATAATAATTGCAAGTAGGAGCAGCAATTACATGCATATTATATCTATCAAAATCATCATGTGCAACGGTAAAATGCAACCCATCAACATAATCCTTAATAAGCACAAACTTCTCCGATATAGTGTAGTCGGGAGAATTCAAAAAGATAATAGGACCATCATGCGTGGGTGCAGTAGCAACAATTTCATGTTTAACATAAGGAACTATAGCAAGTTCATCTCCATAAGCATAATTCATATTGGCATCATGGCCACAAGCATAGCAAGCATCATCAAAAAGGGATATTTCAACAGAATCAACGGGATCATAGCAATCATCCTTCGGTAAGCACGAAGGGGAATTAAACAATGTATGAGTTGAAGAGTTACTCTCATTAGAAGGTGGGCACAGGTAGCTAATCCGCTCTTCCTCCTTTTGTTCTTCGCTCTCCTCGTCATCTTTTTCATCCAATGAGCTCACAGTTTCATCAATTTCTTCTTCCATAGCTTCCTGCAAAATATTAGTCTCTTCTTGGACAGCGGAGGAGTTCTCAATATATGGTTTAACATAGGCATTAGAAGCATAATTATCATAACAATATTCAAGTATGGCAAAATTTTCAGATTTCTAGAGAGTAGCATCATACTTTTCAATCAAAGAAGCAATTTCATAAGCACCCTTAAAAGCAACAAATTCTTCAATTTGTTGAACATCATAGTAGTTATAAACACCCTTAGCATACAAAGATACGATTCCATTATCACTAAACTCACATTGGTAGGGAAGGTGTTTCTTAGGGTTTTCAGAACAACAAGTAACATCATAAATTTCACATAAATTCCAAGCATAGCATTGCAAACGATGAATTTGATCCAGTAAAAGTTTCCCTTTTTCAGATATACCGTGTCGCACATAACAAGCATGCTCATCTAAATATTTGCCCTCAACTAAGCTAGTGGGGGTTTCAGCACGAGCACAAAGGGATCAAAGATGATCCAAGTAAAAAGCTTTAGGAGTGTGATAGATTTTGAGTGGTTCTTCAACCATTGGTTCAGTAGGTATAACTAATTTTTTTGGTATTTTGCGTTTCCTACCCATAACTAAAGATAGAAAAACAACTAAGAACAGCAAATAAAAATTACTTAGTGATAAAGCAAACAAGCACACACGAGAATATTCACCCCACGCTATGACTCCCCGGCAACGGCGCCAGAAAAAGGTCTTGATAACCCACAAGTGTACGGGATAATTGTAGCCTCTTTCGATAAGTAAGAGTGTCGAACCCAACAAGGAGCTAAAGGTAGAACAAATATTCCCTCAAGTTCTATCGACCACCGATACAACTCTACGCACGCTTGACGTTCGCTTTACCTAGAACAAGTATGAAACTAGAAGGACTTTGTAGGTGTTGTTGGATAGGTTTGCAAGATAATAAAGAGCACGTAAATATAAACTAGGGGCTGTTTAGATAAAGAAGCAATAAAGTAAATATAGCGAGTGTGGAAAGGTGGTGGTAGGAGTTGTGAAATTGTCCCTAAGCAATTGACTACTCTACTAGACCGATAGCAAGTTTTATGTGGGAGAGGCATAAGCTAACATACTTTCTCTTCTTGGATCATATGCACTTACGATTGGAACTCTAGCAAGCATCCGCAACTACTAAAGATCATTAAGGTAAAACCCAACCATAGGATTAAAGTATCAAGTCCCCTTTATCCCATACGCCACAACCCCCTTACTCGGGTTTATGCTTCTGTCACTCAAGCAACCCACTATAAGCGAATCATGAACATGTTGCAACACCCTATAACGAGGATCCCTCACGCTTGCGCGACACGGAGGGAATAATAGGACAGCAACATAACCACAAGCAAATTAAACCAATCATAGCAATTCATCAATCACCGACAGGACAATGAAAATCTACTCAGACATCATAAGATGGCAACACATCATTGGATAATAATATGAAGCTTAAAGCACCATGTTCAAGTAGAGGGTACAGCGGGTTGCGGGAGAGTGGACCGCTGAATATAGATGGGGGAAGGTGATGGAGATGTTGGTGAAGATGATGAAGGTGTTGGTGAAGATTGCGGTGATGATGATGGCCTCCGGCAGCGTTCCAGTGCCACCGGAAGCAAGGGGGAGAGAGCCCCCCTTCTTCTTCTTCTTCCTTGACCTCCTCCCTAGATGGGAGAAGGGTTTGCCCTCTGGTCCTTGGCTCCCATGGCGTGGGAGGGGCGAGAGCCCCTCTGAGATTCGATCTATCTCTTTGTCTCTCTCTGTTTCTGCGTTCCTGGATTCTGCCCCTTCACCGTTTCTTTTATATCCAGAGATTCGTAACTCCGATTGGGGTGAATCTTTCGTCCAGATTTTTCTCATAAAATTAGCTTTCTTGCGGCAAAAGAAGAGCGTCAACCGCCTTACGGGGTGCCCAGGAGAGTCCAGGGCGCGCCTGCCTCCCTGGGGCGCGCCCCCCTGTCTCGTGGCCCCCCGGGCACCGTCTCGCGTTGATTTTACTTCCCAAAAATCATAAAAATTCCAAAATAATTCTCCGTCCGTTTTTATCCCGTTTGGACTCCGTTTGATATTGGGTTTCTGCGAAACATAAAACATGCAACAAACAGGAACTGGCACTAGGCACTGGATCAATATGTTAGTCCCAAAAAATAGTATAAAAAGTTGCCAAAAGTATATGAAAGTTGAATAATATTGGCATGGAACAATCAAAAATTATAGATACGACGGAGACGTATCACCTCTCATGGCGGCTTATCACCGTGAAGTTGATGCCATTGCTGGACATTTCAAGGGTTACCAAGTGGAGCACATTGATCGCAGAAAGAATGAGGCGACTGATGCTTTAAGACGGCTAGGATCTCAGCGTAAGCCGGTGCCACCTAACACTTTATTGGATATTCTGCATAGCCCTTCTGTCAAGTTGCCTACAGAAGAAGACTTGGTTGTTCCTGACCCGGAAGCGCTATTGGTAGCGGCTCTTCACGTCATCCCATATTGGACAGTGCCATATTTGGCTTACATGACCCGGGGCAAGTTGCCTGAGGATGAAACCTTGGCTAGGCAGATAACCCGGCGGTCTAAGTCAATGACGATTGCCAATGGGGAGTTGCATCATCGCAGTGTCATTGGGGCGTTTCAACGCTGTGTCTCTCCTGAGGAAGGTCAAGAAATTCTTCGTGAGATTCATGAAGGAGATTGTGGCCATCATGCTGGTTCAAAGTCCCTTGTGGCCAAAGCCTTTCGTCATGGATTTTATTGGCTGACGGCTCATGCTGATGCCGATGATCTGGTCAGTAAATGTGATGGTTGTCAGAAATTCTCACGACAGGCTCACGTGCCGGCTCAAGAATTGAGGATGATTCCAATTACTTGGCCATTTGCAGTCTGGGGACTCGACATGGTTGGTCCTTTCAAAAGGTCCAAAGATAAAAAGACCCACCTCTTGGTGGCGGTTGACAAATTCACAAAATGGGTCGAGGCAGAGCCAGTTAGTAAGTGTGACGCAGCCACGACAGTTCAATTCATGAAAAAGGTGATCTTTCGTTTTGGCTCTCCACACAGCATTATAACTGACAACGGTACTAATCTGTCCAAGGGTGCCATGGAGGAGTTCTGTCAATGTGAGCATATCCGGGTTGATGTTTCATCAGTAGCCCACCCCCAATCCAATGGTCAAGCTGAAAGAGCCAATCAGGAAATCTTGAAAGGCATCAAGCCCCGGCTTATGGTTCCTTTGCAATGGACGCCGGGTTGTTGGGTGGAGGAGTTACCTTCTGTGATAGGGAGCATCAATACTACCCCCAACAAGTCTACGGGTTACACGCCTTTCTTCATGGTTTACGGCACAAAGGCGGTTCTACCTAGTGACATCCGTCATGACTCGCCCCGTGTGGCGGCTTACGTTGAAGCTGATAACGAACAAGCCCGTCAGGATGCACTTGACCAGTTAGATGAGAAGCGTGACTTGGCAGCAGCCCACTCGGCGATTTACCAACAGGACCTACGCCGTTATCATAGCTGCCGGGTTAAGTCCATAACCTTTCAAGAAGGTGACTTGGTGCTCCGGCTCATCCAGGATCAAACTGATGCGCACAAGTTATCCCCACCTTGGGAAGGACCCTTTGTGGTCAGCAAGAACTTGAACAACGGGTCATACTACCTTATGGATGTTCGAGAGCACAAAGACTCACGTAAGTCGGAGGAAGAGACCCGCCGGCCGTGGAATATCGCTCATCTTCGGCCTTACTATACTTGAGCCACCGGCTCTCATGATGTACATATTTTGACGATGTATATATTATGATAAGTAATAAAGCAGGACCTCTATCCTTTTTATCCTCAATGATCATATGTCTTCATCAGCATAATTTCCAATGACTAACTGGGGGCTGATTGTATTCAAGTACAGCTTAACCCTTTGGTCCGGCTGATGATCGTATTCGAATCTAGCCTTAAAACTTATGATCACTCGGGGGCTTCCTGTTCAAACATAGGTCGTATTCGAACCAAAGAGAACATAGCTGTCGGTACCCTCTTGATCGGCACAATGCCAAACTCACTAGGGGGGCTTCTTGATCGTATTCGAATCATAGCTTAACCCCTTTTGGGTCCGAATTTGATCGTATTCGAATCAGAGTCGTTAAAAAACTCTCAAGGTCATTTGGGGGCTTCCTGTTCAAACATAGGTCGTATTCGAACCAAAGAGAACATAGCTGTCGGTACCCTCTTGATCGGCGCAACGCCAAAGCCACTGGGGACTACGTGATCGTATTCGGATCGTAGCTTAACCCCTTTGGACCGGTTTACTGATCGTATTCGAATCAGAAGCCTCAAATTTTTCTTTCTATTTGGCTTGAGTTTTTTGAAAACAATCTTTGGTTTTGTCTTGCGGCTTTTTGTCCAGATCTAAGTATAAGTGTGATTTAGATTTAACCCGGCTTGGTTTTGGACGATAAGTCGCGAGCATATGACAATCATCATACATTTGGAAGTGTTGACTTCTAAAAGATTGGGTTATCACCCTTACTGTTCAGGTCACATGAACCGGCAGTGCAAATTCAAAATCACAGGTATGATAATTGTGTTTCAAAGCTATAATTCATAGCAGGTTTATCTATGTCTCTTCTTTCAATATTAATGGTCATATGTAAGATATTATGACCCGCCTTGCGGTAAGCCGCCAAGGGTTCTTGTGATCTATTTCTGTGTGCAGGACAGTTCAAAGACTTTTCTTATGCATAAAGAAAACAGATGATAAGGTTAAAAAGGGGAGAGTATAAGGCGGCGGCTTAACAGTGTTGAGCACCAAAACATGCATGATGGCATGATAAAGCAAAGTCGTTTCTACCCTATTACATGACTCGCTGAGTCAAATGATTAAATTTGTTTTCCAGCAAGGTGCAAATATGAACTGCCCGATGGGTCAGTTCTTTTGTTGGCCTGAAGCTTCCGGATCAACCCTTTCCGCTCCTCCATCCTATTCCTGTCCTCGAAGGTTGATGATGACCAGTCAATGCCATTCAAAGCTTCAAATTCAGCTTCATCATCAACTAGTCCAGCCGGGTCAACTTCAGGGGCGAAGGTATGCTTACGGATTGGAGGGATCAGGCTGGTCACTTCATAATGCGGCGTTGGAATCCTCCGATTTTCCACGTCATAACCCGGCTGGTACTTGGTGAGATCCGCGTCATCAGCAATCAGGGTGGCTACAGGGCGTATTTATTTCACACAAGCGGTGAAGTCCTCCTGTTCAAATGATGTGCCATCCTCTTGAAGGCTTGGATATCCAGTGGCGACGTCGGCGGGTCTAACTCCGGTAGCCATGCCTTGGCCCGGCTTAAAGCAGCCATGGCGCCGGCTCTTGCAGATGATCGCCTTAATTCATTGAATTGCTGGGGTAGCACAGAAAGCCGCTTTAGCACATCCACCAGGAGTGTGGGGACTTTGTTTGACAGGGCAACTGTGGCCAAGGCACGTTGCGATCCAGTGTAAAGTTGTTCCATGAGCGTGTAAACCGCCTTCAGCTTCACTAGCATGTTCTGGTTGAGGTTGGAGCTCCTGGGGCCTACATAGCAATATCAGATGAGTTAATGCCAATTGATATGATCACTAGAAAGGTTCAGTATTTGACACTTGCAGGGCGACTTACCAAAGATTGCTGAGACCATCTGAGATACATGGCGTTTTAAGCCGGACAATTCAGTAGTCACCTCTTCAAGAGCCGTTTCTGTTGTTTCAGCTCGATGGGTTAAGGCAATTTTTTCTTCAGCCCAGGCCTTCTTCTCAGCGTCAAACTCGGATTTCAATTTCTCTTGTTCAGCCACGCTGAATTCAAATTTGGAATTGGCCTTTTGAGTTTCAGTCTCCTGGGCTTCCAGGCGGTTCTTCAATTCAGACAGTTCTGCTTGAAGTTGACTAGTGGTGGCCTGTACAAATACCGGGTCAAAAATCATGAATATTAGCATACAATATTAAGTCCCAAGCCTTTTGCAAGCAACAACACTTGGCACTTGGGGGCTAATGTCTAACGAAGGTTTTATCTAAGTGGCGGTTCATGAGGGTAAGTCCCAATCACTTTGCAAGCAAGAGTACTTGGCACTTGGGGGATAATGCATATTGTTGTTAAATCTACACAAGGACTACATTCTGCACAAGCATGTGAAGGACCGGCTCATTCATGTTGATTAAACCAACCATTGGGGACTACGGAGTAAGCCAGATATTTTACAGGTTTGACCACAAGATATTACTAATGCTTATACGTTTGTTCTAAGTCTACAGCATATTCATCATAAGCAATAGACTTGGGGGCTGGCATAGTAAGGATAATTCAGTGAAGGGAAAGAGTTTATACCTCAAATTTCTGGTGCATTTGCTTCACCATATCAACTTCAAGATCACGGCTGTTGTGCACTTGGCTAAGATATCCAGAAAAAAAATTCCCCAACGCTCATGTGAGTATAATCAACAATGTCAAATCTGACCTTACGGCGTTCCAGGTGCTCCTCTTTGGCAGAACACTTGGCTAGCACAGTAGATCTTCCCGGCTCAATGTAGCCAGTCTTGGTGATTTCAACATCAGCATCTTGTGGGTCGTCTGTCTTGGCCGGGCTAGAGACTTCAGGGTTTACAGAGCCATCGGCGGCTTGATCGGCAAGCGGGTCAGTAATTGATGTTGGCGTATCATGCGCCGGTTCAAGCGGTGACTCAGGAACAGAGGCCTCAGGTGCGGCCGTCTGGAGTTCCGGTTCTTGAAAGGTTGGCTCTTCGGCCGGCTTGTTCTTCTTCACCCTCTTGCCGGGCTTTGCTTTTCCGCTGTATAAAGATAAAAAATCAATACAAACATAAAGAATTCAAATGAATACAGGATAAATAAATCATCCTTACCCTGGAGTGGTTTTAAAAGCCGGCATGTTGGACTGGAGTGAGTCGCCGGAGGAAGGTGAAGTTTCCTGATAATTAGAGTCAGAAGAGTTGAGTGGTTGACGAGTGAGACCCGCCAAAGGATAAAAAGGAGTTAAATCGGAGGTGACCTTGTTCCGACGTTTCCTTGGTGTATTTGGTAAGCCGGAGGAGAGTTCTGCGTCTTTGCTGGTCTGGGTCTGCCTCCGGCTCTCATGAATCTGTCGCTTCAAAAGAAATTGAGGATCTTGATAAGCTAAAGGATGTGGAAATCTTACTTTCCGGGTTACTCTTCGGATTTTCTGTCTTGGCAAAGGCTCAGAGTCGGAGGAAATAATAGTTACCTCTTCATCCACTCCGTGACTCGTTCCCGTGTCCTCCTGATGATAATCAGTGTCAATAAGGTGGTTAAAAAAGGAGCCTAGAGAGTCAAGAGCTACCTCCGACTCAGAGGTATCTTCTAGATGAAGCAAGTCTGAGGCGCTGATCTTATTTCCTTTCTTCTTGGTGGCGTTTTTCCTGGCGGCTCTCTTGGCCTTCTTGGCTCTCTTTGTAGCTTCATGATCATACTTTGCCTTCCAAAACTTGTCATCAGCCTGTGAAAATCAGCAAAGTTTGAATAAAGACAAAAATATCAAGGATGAAGGTAAAAATACTCAGTTTGGCGTCTTACTGCTGGAGCCGGGTTAGCTTTGCAGAAAGGGCTTAAGCCCACCTAGCTTGCCACAGTCTGCTAGGCTTTCATTCAAGAGTGACTTTGTCATATCATTGATGACATCGTCAGGTAAATCATTAGGGATGTGTCGCAGAGAATCATTCTTCTCGCCCATATAGGTACACATCAAACCAAAACGACGACTCAATGGAATGATCCGCCAGGCAAGCCAAACCCGGACCAAGTCGATACCACTTAAACCATTCCCCAAAAGAGCCTTGATTTTAGCCATGGTGGGGGCAAGCATCTGGCGATCAGCAGCAGACAATTTGTCTGGAAGAGGATGATTAGACTCGAGGCGCAGGGCGCGAAAGCCGGGCAGAGGGTTCTCATCATCCGGAGAAGTGTCTTGGCAATAGAACCATGTCTGGTTCCAGTCTTTGGGGTGACTGGGTGGATTCGCATAAGGAAAAATGGCATCTCTCCGTCGTTGGATTGAGACCCCGCCAAGATCCAAGCTAGGCCCGTTGGCACATTCATTCTGGCGGTTCAAATAAAATAACTCTCTGAAGAGTAGCAAGCTAGGTTCTTTTTCAAGATACACCTCATAGAACACTTGAAAGTTGCAAATATTAGACACGAAATTGGGTCCGATGTCTTGAGGATGGAGGTCAAAAAAGTGTAGGATGTCTCTGAAGAACTTTGAGCCGGGAGGTGAAAAGCCCCGTTCATGTGGTCAGTAAAGACGATGACTTCCCCCTCTTTGGGCTGAGGCTTTTCCTCGGTTGGGTCAGGCGCACGGTATGACATGACGTCCTTCTTTGGCAGATAGACAGTCTTTACAAAGTCGTCAAGTGTACTATCTGTGACGATGGATTTGACCCAATTGCATGAAGTGGGTGCTTTGGGCGGCATTATGAAGAAGGAAGCCTGACAAAGAGTAAAATTGCCGGTTCAAATCTAAGCCGGAGCGGAAGTGTTACAGTACATATTCAAAATGGCGGCTTACGAAGGGGCCTAATGGTATATGGTTAATTATGTCAGGTTATTTAAACCGCCATGAGCAGTCAAGTTACTTAAACTGCCATGTGTGGTTGATGTTATCTATTGAGCATTGCAATTTAAGTCAGTGGTTAGAGCCGCCAGGGCTAGGTGGATCTATCAAAACACATATATTCGGCTAAGTGTCATACAAACAAGTTTCACAGATTGAAATCATTATTTTGGATCAATGAATATTCAGAAAAGGAAATAATCTAAACCTAAAAAATCAGTACAGATGAGTTCGTGAGTTCTAATGAGGTCTATTTATAGAGAAAGGGGATCCGGTAGTATCAATAGTGGAAGTGAAACAACCACCGCATGAGTTCTATATTGCTTTTGGATCAAAAGAAGCTACGGTGGAGGAACTATGAAAAAATCATGAAGAACACGACGAACAGTCAGGAACCCTAATGCGATCTAAACGCGTCAAGGAAGAAGCACTTACAGGTGCAGATTCAACTGCGGTGGAGCGTCGGCGTACTCTGGTCCAACTCAGGTCGATGCAGCGGCCGAGGTTGAGGAGCACGAGGTGCTCTGCGGCGGCGGCAGAGCTCAAGCGGCAGAAGGTTGCGAGAGGAAGAAGATGCTGGAAAGGGGGAGAATGAGGAAAGACTAGGTCGTGGCTATTTATAAAAGAAAGACTGATAAATGGGCGCGAAAAACGAGGAGGCTGAAAATATGGTTATCCAGCTACCAGGACGCCTCGATTCTCGGGATGGTCATTAAGATAAGGATCCATTGAGATACGTTGGATAAAGTGTGAAGTAATGGCAGATGACATCATGGCGGGTTATCACAAATCCAGAAGATGACGTCATGGCGGGTTACAAATTATCGCGCAAAAAAGAGCAGAAGATTTTTTCTAAGTGTTGAAGATTGACATGAACCAGTTCAAATCAATCTGGGGCCTAATGTTGGGGATATAACTATTAGTATGACCCGCCCAGGAGGGTCCGGGTTATACCTATGACGATTCCTGAAGCCCAAGACGATACTTTGAGATGGCGGCTTAGTTAAGGGCCCAAAGCCCAAAGGGCGACTTAAGGCCCGTAGAGATAAACCGCCATGTGTATATAACTTGTATTGTAAGGCAAGAATAGAGAGAGACCGAGCCGGACACTGTTTATGAGCCGGCCAGGACTCTGTGAGCCGCTGGGCGTCGACCTCTGTATATAAAGGGACGACCCGGCGGCGGTTCAAGGCAAGTAACATCATACCAAGAACTAGGTCAAGCGGATTCGCTCCCTGGTAATCAAGACATAAGCAATCCCACCTCAAACTGGATTAAGCATTACCTTCACCGCAAGGGGCCAAACCAGTATAAACTCCCGTGTCCTTTGTCCCGTTTAACCCCTTTAAGCTTCCTAGTTGCGATGGCTCCACGACTAAGTCCTCTCACTAGGACATCTACCGTGACAATTCCACGTCAGTTCCCCTTGTGTCGAATCTATAAATTTGGGTTGAATACTCTACCCTCGAAAACTGTTGCGATCCCCTATACTTGTGGGTTATCAATGACTACTCCATCTCACGTGATGATCGGACATGCTTTAGTTGATTTGGATCACGTATCATTTAGATGAGTTGAGGGATGTCTATCTAAGTGGGAGTTCTTAAGTAATATGATTAATTGAACTTAATTTATCATGAACTTAGTCTTGATAGTATTTGCATATCTATGTTGTAGATCAATAGCTCACGTATAGCTCCTCTGTTTTATTTTTGATATGTTCCTAGAGAAAAACTAAATTGAAAGATGATAGTAGCAATGATGCGGACCAGGTCCGTGATCTGAGGATTATCCTCATTGCTGCACATAAGAATTGTCCTTGATGCACCTCTAGGTGACAGACCTTTTGCAGGAGCAGATGCAGACGTTATGAATGTTTGACAAGCTCGGTATGATGACTACTTGATAGTTTAGTGCGCCATGCTTTACGGCTTAGAACTGGTACTTCAAAAACGTTTTGAACACGACGGAGCATATGAGATGTTCCAAGAGTTGAAATTAGTATTTCAGACTCATGCCTGTGTCGAGAGGTATGAGACCTCTGACAAGTACTTTGCCTACAAGATGGAGGAGAATAGCTCAGCCAGTGAGCATGTACTCAGAATGTCTGGGTACTACAATCACTTCAATCAAGTGGGAGTTAATCTTCCAGATAAGATAGTGATTGACAGAGTTCTCTAGTCACTATCACCAAGCTACTAGAACTTCGTGATGAACTATAACATGCAAGGGATGACGAAAACAATTTCCAAGCTCTTCGTGATGCTGAAATCGACGAAGGTAGAAATCAAGAAAGAGCATCAAGTGTTGATGGTTAACAAAACCACTAGTTTCAAGAAAAAGGGCAAGGGACAGAAAGGGAACTTCAAGAAGAACAAAAAACAAGTTGCCGCTCCTATGAAGAAGCCCAAAGCTAGCACCAAGCCTGAAACTTAGTGCTTATACTGCAAAGGAAATGGTCACTAAAAGCGGGACTGCCCCAAATACTTGGCGAATAAGAAGGATGGCAAAGTGAACAAATGTATATTTGATATACATGTTATTGATGTGTACTTTACTAGTGTTCATAGTAGCCCCTGGGTATTTGATACCGGTTTGATACGTCTCCAACGTATCTATAATTTTTGATTGTTCCATGCTGTTATATTATCAATCTTGGATGTTTTATAATCATTTTATAGTCATTTTATAGCCATTTTATATCATTTTTTGGTACTAACCTATTGACATAGTGCCAAGTGCTAGTTGCTGTTTTCTGCATGTTTTTTACATCGCAGGAAATCAATACCAAACGGAGTCCAAACGCAACGAAACTTTACGAAGATTTTTTTGGACCAGAAGGAACATAATGGGCCCTGGCTAGGCCTGGGCGTGCTCCGAGGAGAGCACAACCCACCAGGGCGCGCCAGGAGGCCCAGGCGCGGCCTAGTGGGTTGTGCCCACCTCGGGTGCCCCTCGGACCGCCTCTTTACTCTATAAATATCCCAATATTCCAGAAACCCTAGGGGAGTCGACGCAATATTCATCTAGCCGCCGCAGAGTCCAGAACCACCAGATCCAATATAGACACCATCTCGGATGGGGTTCACCACCTCCATTGGTGCCTCTCAGATGATGCGTGAGTAGTTCTTTGTAGACCTTCGGGTCCGTAGTTAGTAGCTAGATGGCTTCCTCTCTCTCTCGCTGATTTCTCAATACAATGGTCTCTTGGAGATCCATATGCTGTAACTCTTTTGCGGTGTGTTTGTTGGGATCGATGAACTTTGAGTTTATGATCAGATCTATCTTTTTATATCCATGAAAGTATTTGAGTTTCCTTGATCTCTTTTATGCATGATTACTTATAGCCTCGTATTTCTTCTCCGATATTTGGGTTTTGTTTGGCCAACTTGATCTATTTATCTTGCAATGGGAAGAGGTGCTTTGTAGTGGGTTCGATCTTACGGTGCTTGATCCCAGTGACAGAAAGGGAATCGACACGTATGTATCATTGCTACTAAGGATAAAACGATGGGGTCCATCTCTACATAGATAGATCTTGTCTACATCATGTCATCGTTCTTATTGCATTACTTCGTTTCTCCATGAACTTAATACACTAGATGCATGCTAGATAGCAGTCGATGTGTGGAGTAATAGTAGTAGATGCAGGCAGGAGTCGGTCTACTAATCTTGGACGTGATGCCTATGTAATGATCATTGCCTGGATATCATCATGATTATTTGAAGTTTTTTCAATTGCCCAACAGTAATTTGTTCACCCACCGTTTTCTATTTTCTCGAGAGAAGCCACTAGTGAAACCTACGGCCCCCGGGTCTCTTTCTCTTATTATTTGCCTTTGTGATCTATTTTCCTTTGCTTTTATTTTCAGATCTATTAATCCAAAAATACCTTGCTGCAATTATTTCTTATTTATTTTATTTGGCATTCGATCTATCAATTTACTACAAATTTATTCATGTCCGTTTGCCTATCTTGAGGCGTCGTACCCGAAAGGGATTGACAACCCCTTTTACACTTCAGGTTGCAGGAAGTTGTTATTTGTGTGCAGGTGCTGTTTACGTTGTGTTGCTTGGTTCTCCTACTGGTTCGATAACCTTGGTTTCACATATGAGGGAAATACCTACCGCCGTTGTGCTGCATCATCCCTTCCTCTTTGGGGAAATACCGACGTAGCTTCAAGCCGCATCAAAAGGAATTTCTGGCGCCGTTGCTGGGGAGGATCTTCAACATATACCAGGTTCCTAATCACAAATCTCATCTCCTCGCAATTTACATTATTTGCCATTTTCCTCTCGTTTTCCTCTCCCCCACTTCACAAAAATTTGCCGTTTTATTCGCCTCTCTTTTTCGTTCGCCGTTTTCTTGCCGGATCTGTTTTTTTAGTGCTATCTTGTTGTGAAGTCATCATGACTCAAGAGAACACCAAGTTATATGATTTCTCAAATACCAACAACAATGATTTTATTGGCACTCCGATTGCTCCTCCCGCCACTAGTGCGGAGTATTGTGATATTAATACTGCTTTTGTTGAATCTTGTCATGAAAGATCAATTTTCTGGTACTCCTAATGAGGATGCCGCATCCCATCTTAATACCTTCGTGGAATTATGCGATATGCAAAAGAAAAAATATGTGGACAATGATATTGTCAAGATGAAATTATTTCCGTTCTCTTTGTGTGATTCTGTAAAAATTTGGTTTTCTTCTTTGCCCCGCAATAGTATCGATTCTTGGAATAAGTGCAAAGATGCTTTTATCACTAAGTATTTTCCGCCCACAAAAATTATTTCCCTTAGAACCCAGATCATGAATTTCAAGCAACTTGAACATGATCATGTTGCACAATCTTGGGAAAGGATGAAAATGATGCTAAGGAATTGCCCAACTCATGTGTTAAATGTTTGGATGATCATACAAATTTTTTATGCGGGATTGAATTTTGTTTCTTGTAATCTTTTAGATTCCGCCGCGGGTGGTACTTTTATGGAAATTACTTTGGGTGAAGGCACCAAAATTGCTTGATAATATTATGGCAAATTATTCGCAATGGCATACCGAAAGAGCTCCTACTAGTAAAAATGTTAATTCGGTTGAAGAAATTTCTTCTTTGAGTGAAAAAGTTGATGCTCTTATGAAATTGGTTGCTAGTAAAAGTGCTCCCATTGATTTCAATGATATGTCTTTGTCTACTTTGATTGAGCAAACTAGTGATGCTGTAGATGTGAATGTTATCTCTCGAAATAATTTCAACAACAATGCTTATAGAGGTAATTTTAATCCTAGGCCTTTCCCTAGTAATTCCTCTAATAATTATGGTAATTCCTATGTAAATGAATCTTATAATAATAATAGGAACACCTCTGATCTTGAGAATAATATTAAAGAATTTATCAACACGCAAAAAGTTTTCAACACTTCCATGGAAGAAAAGTTGAATAAGATTGATGATTTGTCTGGAAGTGTTGATAGAATTGCTCTTGATGTGGAAAATCTTTGTGCCTAAAGTAGATGAATCAATTAAAGCTCTTTATGTTTCTATGGATGAAAGTAAGAAAAGAACCGCTATGCTTAGAGCTAAAAGAGAATTTTTAGAAAAAGCATTTTCTAGTGATTACTTTCGTAAAAGTGATGAAGATCTTAAAATGGTTGGTGTTTCTTATATTGATTCCTTGTTTAGTAAAGTTAAGATTGATGAAAAAGGGACTGGAGAAGATTCAAATTTAGGTAGAAGGCGTCCTGATAATTCGGAGGGTGAAAATCTTGTTGAGAAAATTAATAAAAGTGGGTTTGAAGAGGTCAAAATTTTAACTAGTGATGTGCCCACTCTTTTGGATTACAAAGACTTTAATTATGATAGCTGCTCTTTGATCAATTGTATTTATTTTTTGCAATCCATGATAAATTCACCCCATGCTTATGAATAAAATAAAGCTTTTACTAAACATATTGTTGATGCTATGATGAAAGCTTTTGAAGAAAAATTGGAATTGGAAGTTTCAATTCCTAGAAACTTACATGATGAATGGGAACCTACTATCAAAGTCAAGATTAAAAATTATGAGTGTTTTGCTTTGTGTGACTTGGGTGCTAGTGTTTCTACAATTCGGAAATCTCTATGTGATGTGCTTGGTAATACCGATCTTGATTCTTGTTCTTTAAATTTGCACTTGGCGGATTCTACTATTAAAATCCTATGGGAAGAATTAATGATGTTCTTATTCTTGCAAATAGGAATTATGTGCCCATAGATTTCATTGTTCTTGATATTGATTGCAATCCATCTTGCCCAATTATTCTTGGTAGACCGTTTTTATGCACTATTAGTGCCATGATTGATATGAAAGAAGGCAATATTAAGTTCCAATTTCCCTTGAGGAAGGGTATGGAACACTTCCCTAGAACAAGAATTAGGCCACCGTATGAATCAATCATGAGGTCATCTTATGGATCTCGAAACAAAGATGACAAAACTTAGATCCTTGCCTTATGCCAAGCTAAGGGTGTAAAACTATAGCGCTTGTTGGGAGGCATCCCAATGAATAAAATTTATTTTTACTTTTTTCTTTTTGTTCTTGAGTGTTTGCACAATTATGCTATTTTTATGATGGTGTATTTTGTGTTTTAATTAGAGTTAGTGCCAAGTAAAGCCTTTAGGATCTTCTTGAGTGATAGTTGTTTGATCTTGCTGAAATAACAGAAACTTTTGCACTCACGAAAACAATTCTTTTTATCAGAGCGTGGAAAAAAGCCAATTATTTTTTGCAGTAGATCAATATACAAATTGCTCAGGTCGTCCTATTTGTTCAGAATTTTTGGAGTTTCAGAAGTATTTGAGATATTCAGATTGCTACACACTGTTCTGTTTTCTTTGCGTTGTGTGCTTATTTTAATGGCTCTATGGTTTTCTTTGATGAGTTTTTGCCATAGAAAATTTGGAATACAGTAGATATAATGCAAGAACAAAATATGAATTGGTTTGGTACAGTACTTATAGTAGTGATTTGCTTTATTTTACTAACGGATCTCACAAAGGTTTTGTTGAGTTTTGTGTGATTGAAGTTTTCAAGTTTCGGGTTATCTTACGATGGATGAAGGAATAAGGAGTAAGAAGAGCCTAAGCTTGGGGATGCCCCGACATCCCAAGCTATTATCCAAAAATGAGCAAACAACTAAGCTTGGGGATGCCCCCGAGTGGCATCCCCTCTTTCTTCTAAGGACCATCGGTATTTTACTCGAAGCTATATTTTTATTCGTCACATACTATGTGTTTTGCTTGGAGCGTCTTGTATGATACGAGTCTTTGCTTGTTTTATTTTTGTGTTTTAAGTCTTGATTCCTTGCTGGACACACCTATTTGAGAGAGCCAAAATTATGCCATGACTTGTTAGAATTGCTCTCAATGCTTCACTTAAATTTTTATGAGCTATGGACTTGCTCTAGTGCTTCACTTATATCTTTTTGGGCATGGTGTGCTTTAGTATTTTTGAAGAAATGCTCTCTTTCTTCACTTAGATTTATTTGAGAGTTAATAAAATTTTCAATAAATTCTCTCTTTCTTCACTTAAATTAATTTGAGGGAAAGAAAAAAATATTATGCTCATGATCTTCACTTATATTTGTTTGAGCTTGTCAAAAGCAACATATGAAAATTAGTTCCAAAGTGATAGATATCCAAGAGGGATATAATAAAAACTTTCATGAAGATCATTGGACAAAATAAACTTGATTCTTAGTAATAGTTTTGAGATATGATGATGTGATATGTGAGTTGTGTTGATGAGTAATTATGCTTTAGTAAGAATATTGGCGTTAAGGTTTGTGATTCCCTATGCAAGCACGAAAGTCAATAGTTGTGCAATGAAATTATATCCTACTTGTGGTGCAGTATTCAGTGTTAATTATGATTAATGCTTGCTTATGAGATTATCTGTTTCTTGGTTGGTCGCTTCCCAATCTTTTGCTAGCCTTCATTTTGCACTAAGTATGATCTCTACTTGTGCATCCAAAAACCTTTAAACCAGTTTTGCCACATGAGTCCACTATATCTACCTATATGAGGTATTCTTTTGCCGTTCTAAGCAAATTTGTATGTGCCATCTCTAATTTTCAAAATAAACTTCTCTTTTGTGTGTTCGTTTCGCTCGCGGAGCGTTGATGGGTGGCTAATATTTTCCAAGCTAGATGTGTTATTCTCACGATGAGTGTTCATTCACTTGTCATTGCACGAGAGTAAGGCAAAGGTATTAGGGATGCCCAGTCCCGAAATGAAAAATGAATTTACTTTATGTTGTCAAATAATAAATTCCTTGAAAAGTGTTGGTATGGAAAGCACCCGTGGATACGGTTAGCCATGGAAGGTGAAAGTATAGTTGAAAAAGGAATAAACTTTAATTTCTGTTTGGGATCCGCCTATGATATATCTAGCATGGAAAGTGTTGGGAACTCTAAGTCGTTTTCGTTGGTGGGAAAGGACACACCTCCCAAAATGTTTTTACCTCTAAGTTTTTCGCTTTGAGCTCTGGCACCTCTACAAATCCCTACTTCCCTCCGCGAAGAGCCTTTCTTTTACTTTATGCAATTTTTATTTTGAATTTGAGTCTCCATCTTCTCTTATAAAAAGCACCAACTAGGAGGCAATATGATCGTACTTGAGTATTGGGTGTAGCTAATATGCGAGTGTGTTTCATGAACGGACCAATGATTGAGCATGATGGGCTAGGGATAACTTATTTTAGCGTTGATATTTTGAAAGACATGGTTGCTTGTTGATATGCTTGAGTATTTAAATTATCATGTCAAAACTAGACTATTGCTTTGAACAATATAAAATTCCAAATGTCCATGCTATAAAGAAAAGAAATATGATATGACATGATAGGTAGCATTCCACATCAAAAATTCTGTTTTTATCACTTACCTGCTCGAGGACGAGTAGGAGTTAAGCTTGGGGATGCTGATACGTCTCCAACGTATCTATAATTTTTTATTGTTCCATGCTATTATATTATCAATCTTGGATGTTTTATAATCATTTTATAGTCATTTTATATCATTTTTGGTACTAACCTATTGACATAGTGCCCAGTGCCAGTTGTTGTTTTCTGCATGTTTTTTACATCACAGGAAATGAATACCAAATGGAGTCCAAACGCAACGAAACTTTACGGAGATTCTTTTTGGACCAGAAGGAACATAATGGGCCCTGGCTGTGCCTGGGGGGGTGCTCCGAGGAGAGCACAACCCACCAGGGCGCACCAGGAGGCCCAGGCGCGCCCTGGTGGGTTGTGCCCACCTCGGGTGCCCCCGGACCGCCTCTTTGCTCTATAAATACCCCAAAATTCCAAAAACCCTAGGGGAGTCGACGAAATATTCATCCAGCCGCCGCAGAGTCCAGAACCACCAGATCCAATCTAGACACCATCTCGGATGGGGTTCACCACCTCCATTGGTGCCTCTCCGATGATGCGTGAGTAGTTCTTTATAGACCTTTGGGTCCGTAGTTAGTAGCTAGATGGCTTCCTCTCTCTCTTGCTGATTTCTCAATACAAAGGTCTCTTGGAGATCCATATGCTGTAACTCTTTTGCGGTGTGTTTGTTGGGATCGATGAACTTTGAGTTTATGATCAGATCTATCTTTTTATATCCATGAAAGTATTTGAGTTTCTTTGATCTCTTTTATGCATGATTACTTATAGCCTCGTATTTCTTCTCCGATATTTGGGTTTTGTTTGGCCAACTTGATCTATTTATCTTGCAATGGGAAGAGGTGCTTTGTAGTGGGTTCGATCTTACGGTGCTTGATCCCAGTGACAGAAAGGGAACCGACACGTATGTATCGTTGCTACTAAGGATAAAACGATGGGGTCTATCTCTACATAGATAGATATTGTCTACATCATGTCATCGTTCTTATTGAATTACTCCGTTTCTCCATGAACTTAATACACTAGATGCATGCTAGATAGCGGTCGATGTGTGGAGTAATAGTAGTAGATGTAGGCAGGAGTCGGTCTACTAATCTTGGACGTGATGCCTATGTAATGATCATTGCCTGGATATCGTCATGATTATTTGAAGTTTTGTCAATTGCCCAACAGTAATTTGTTCACCCACCGTTTGCTATTTTCTTGAGAGAAGCCACTAGTGTAACCTACGGCCCCCGGGTCTCTTTCTCTTATTATTTGCCTTTGCGATCTATTTTCCATTGCTTTTATTTTCAGATCTATTAATCCAAAAATACAAAAATACCTTGCTGCAATTATATCTTATTTATTTTATTTGGCGTTTGATCTATCAATTTACTACAAATTTATTCACGTCCGTTTGCCTATCTTGAGGCGCCGTACCTGAAAGGGATTGACAACCCCTTTTACATGTCGGGTTGCGGGAAGTTGTTATTTGTGTGCTGGTGTTGTTTACGTTGTGTTGCTTGGTTCTCCTACTGGTTCGATAACCTTGGTTTCACATCTGAGGGAAATACCTACCGCCACTGTGTTGCATAACCCATTCCTCTTTGGGGAAATACCACTATTCAAGAAATCTTCCGATTCACCGATTAATCTTCTGATTTATCGTTAATCGGGGGGTGACTGATAAGATTATGCCTTATCTTTGCCGTTTATCTTTTGGATTGATTTATTGTTCTGACAAGCGATTTATCGGGAATCTACTGATAAATTAGACATATTCATCGCACTATGTTGGCAAAAACAATATTTATTTATGTTTTGTGGACCTTGTTACGTAATATGTACTATTGCCCTATTTTGTTTGTCATTTTACGAGGATTCAAAGGCTAGAAATCAAGGTAACACTTCTGCCAAATATTGTTTTAGTGTTGAATATAGTGTATTTCAGTGTTGGAACCTGAGATTTGCAATAAAATATCCAATTAATAGTCGACCGATAAAATCGATTAATCAACCAATTTCCGATTAATCTCTAATCCCTAGTTGACCGATACGATAACAATAAGCGATATCCTCAACATTGGGAAATACCGACGTAGCTTCAAGCCACATCCCGGTTCAGTTGCTAAGATTAGTAACTTGAAACGGGAGTTACAAAATGAACAGACTAGTTGAGGGGGAGGTGACGATGTGTGTTGGAAGTGATTCCAAGGTTGATAAGATCACCATCGCATACTCCCTCTACCTTCGAGATTAGTGTTGAACCTAAATAAATGTTATTTGGTGTTTGCGTTGAGCATGAATATGATTGGATCATGTTTATTGCAATACGGTTATTCATTTAAGCCAGAGAATAATTGTTGTTCCATCTACATGAATAAAACCTTCTATGGTCATACACCCAATGTAAATGGTTTATTGAATCTCGATCGTAGTAATACACATATTCATAATATTGATGCCAAAAGATGCAAAGTTGATAATGATAGTGCAACATACTTGTGGCACTGCCGTTTTGGTCATATTGGTGTAAAGCGCATGAAGAAACTCCAAGCAGATGGGCTATTGGAATCGCTTGATTATGAATCATTTGATACTTGCAAACCATGCATGCCTCATGGGCAAGATGACTACAACTCCGTTCTCCGGAACAATGGAGCGAGCTAATAACTTATTGGAAATAATACATACCGATGTATGCGGTTCGATGAGTGTTGAGGCTCGTAGCGGGTATCATTATTTTTTGACCTTCACAGATGATTTGAGCAGATATGGGTATATCTACTTAATGAAACACAAGTCTGAAACATTTCAAAAGTCCAAAGAATTTCAGAGTGAAGTGGAGAATCATCGTAACAAGAAAATAAAGTTTTTACGATCTGATCACGGAGGCGAATATTTGGGTTACGAGTTTGGCCTTCATTTAAATCAATATGGAATAGTTTCACAACTCACGCCACCTGGAACACCATAGCATAATGGTGTGTCCGAACGTCGTAAGCGTACTTTATTAGATATGGTGCATTCTATGATGTCTCTTACCGATTTACCACTATCATTTTGGGGTTATGCATTAGAGACAGCTGCATTCACGCTAAATAGGGCACCGTCTAAATCCGTTGAGACGACACCGTATGAACTGTGGTTTGGCAAGAAACCTAAGTTGTCGCTTCTTAAAGTTTGGGGTTGCGACACTTATGTCAAAAGGCTTCAACCTGATAAGCTCGAACCCAAATCGGAGAAGTGCGTCTTCATAGGATACCCTAAGGAAACAATTGGGTTCACCTTCTACCACAAATCCGAAGGCAAGATATTTGTTGCCAAGAATGGAAACTTTCTAGAGAAGGAGTTTCTCTCGAAAGAAGTGAGTGGGAGGAAAGTAGAACTTGATGAGGTAATTGTACCGTCTCTCAATTTGTAAAGTAGCACATCAGAGAAATCCGTTCCCGTGATGCCTACACCAACTAGAGAGGAAACTAATGATGATGATCATGAAACTTCAGATCAAGTTACTACTGGACCTTGTAGGTCGAACAGAGCATGTTCCGCACAAGAGTGGTGCGGTAATCCTGTTCTGGAAGTCATGTTACTAGACCATGACGAACCTACGAACTATGAAGAAGCTATGATGAGCCCAGATTCCGACATATGGATTGAGGCCTTGAAATATGAGATAGGATCCATGTATAAGAACAAAGTGTGGACTTTGGTGGACTTGCCCGATGATCGGCAGACCATTGAGAATAAATGGATCTTCAAGAAGAAGACAGACGTTGATGGTAATGTCACCATCTACAAAGCTCGTCTTGTTGCAAAAGGTTTTCAACAAGTTCAAGAGGTTGACTATGATGAGACTTTCTCACCCGTAGCGATGCTTAAGTCTGTCCGAATCTTGTTAGCAACACATTTTATGATTATGGAATCTAGCAAATGGACGTCAAAATTGCATTCCTTAATGGATTTCTTAAAGAAGAGTTGTATATGATGCAACCAGAAGGTTTTGTCAATCCTAAAGGTGCTAACAAAGTGTGCAAGCTCCAGCGATCCATCTATGGACTGGTGCAAGCATCTCAGAGTTGGAATATATGCTTTGATGAGGGGATCAAAGCATATGGTTTTATACAGACTTACGATGAAGCATGTATTTACAAGAAAGTGAGTGGGAGCTCTATTGCATTTTTGATATTATATGTGGATGACATATTATTGATTGGAAATTATATAGAATTTTTGGACAGCATAAAAGGATACTTGAATAAGATTTTTTCAATGAAAGACCTCAGTGAAGCTGCTTGTATATTTCCTTATATCATGATAAATGTTTATTATTCATGCTAGAATTGTATTAACCGGAAACTTAGTACATGTGTGAATACATAGACAAAACACAGTGTCCCTAGTATGCCTCTACTTGACTAGCTCGTTAGTCAAAGATGGTTAAGTTTCCTAACCATAGACATGTGTTGTCATTTGATGAACGGGATCACATCATTAGAGAATGATGTGATGAACAAGACCCATCTGTTAGCTTAGCATTATGATCGTTTAGTTTTATTGCTATTGCTTTCTCCATGACTTATACATATTCCTTTGACTATGAGATTATGCAACTCCCGAATACCGGAGGAACACTTTGTGTGCTATCAAACGTCACAACATAACTGGGTGATTATAAAGATGCTCTATAGGTGTCTCCGAAGGTGTTTGTTGAGTTGGCATAGATCGAGATTAGGATTTGTCACTCCGTGTATCGGAGAGGTATCTCTGGGCCCTCTCGGTAATGCACATCACTATAAGCCTTGCAAGCAATGTGACTAATGAGTTAGTTGCGGGATGATGCATTACGGAACGAGTAAAGAGACTTGCCGGGAACAAGATTGAACTAGGTATGATGATACCAACGATCGAATCTCGGGCAAGTAACATACCGATGACAAAGGGAATAACATATGTTGTTATGCGATTTGACCGATAAAGATCTTCGTAGAATATGTAGGAGCCAATATGAGCATCCAGGTTCCGCTATTGGTTATCGACCGGAGATGTGTCCCGGTCATATCTACATAGTTCTCGAACCCGTAGGGTCCGCACGCTTAACGTTCGATGACGATTTGTATTATGAGTTATGTGTTTTGGTTACCGAAGTTTGTTCGGAGTCCCGGATGAGATCACGGACATGACGAGGAGTCTCGAAATGGTCGAGAGGTAAAGATTCATATATTGGAAGGTTATATTCGGACATCGGAATGGTTCCAAGTGATTCCGATATTTTACCAGAGTACCGAGGGGTTTCCGGAACCCCCCGGTGAATATTGGGCCTTAGTGGAGAGAGAGGAGGGCCGCAAGGGGTGGCCGCCCCCCCCCATGGCAGTCCGAATTGGACTAGGGGAGGGGGCGGCACCCCCCTTTCCCTCTCCCTCTCCCTCTCCTTCCTATTCCCTCCAGTGGAGAAAGGAAAGCGGGGGGCGAATCCTACTTGGATTAGGAGTCCAAGTAGGACTCCCCCCTTGGCGCGCCCCTCCTGGCTGCCGGCCTCCTCCTGCCCCCCTTTATATACAGGGGCAGGGGGCACCCCAAAGGCACACCAAGAATTCTCTTAGCCGTGTGCGGTGCCCCTCCCACAGTTTACTCCTCCGGTCATAGCGTCGTAGTGCTTAGGCGAAGCCCTGCGCGGATCACATCACCATCACCATCGCCACACCGTCGTGCTGACGGAACTCTCCCTCGACCCTCTACTGGATCAAGAGTTCGAGGGACGTCATCGAGCTGAATGTGTGCTGAACACGGAGGTGCCGTACGTTCGGTACTTGGATTGGTTGGATCGTGAAGACGTTCGACTACATCAACCGCGTTAACCTAACGCTTCCTCTTTCGGTCTACGAGGGTACGTGGACACACTCTCACCCTCTCGTTGCTATGCATCTCCTAGATAGATCTTGCGTGATCGTAGGAATTTTTTTGGAATTGCATGCTACGTTCCCCAACAGTGGCATCCGAGCCAGGTCTATGCGTAGATGATATGCACGAGTAGAACACAAAGAGTTGTGGGTGATAATAGTCGTACTGCTTACCACCAGCATCTTACTTTGATTCGGCGGTATTGTTGGATGAAGCGGCCCAGACCGACATTACATGACCGCGTTCATGAGATTGGTTCTACCGACGTGCTTTGCACATAGGTGGCTGGCGGGTGTCTATTTCTCCAACTTTAGTTGAATCGAGTTTGACTATGGCCGGTCCTTGTTGAAGGTTAAAACAACACACTTGACGAAAAATCGTTGTGGTTTTGATGCGTAGGTAAGAACGGTTCTTGCTAGAAGCCCGTAGCAGCCACGTAAAACTTGCAACAACAAAGTAGAGGATGTCTAACTTGTTTTTGCAGGGCATGTTGTGATGTGATATGGTCAAGACGTGATGAGATATAAATTGTTGTATGAGATGATCATGTTTTGTAAAAGTTATCGGCAACTGGCGGGAGCCTTATGGTTGTCGCTTTATTGTATGAAATGTGATCGCCATGTAATTGCTTTACTTTGTCACTAAGCGGTAGTTTACTTATTCACTAAGCGGTAGCGATAGTCGTGGAAGCAATAGTTGGCGAGACGACAACGATGCTACGATGGAGATCAAGGTGTCAAGCCGGTGATGATGGAGATCATGACGGTGCTTTGGAGATGGAGATCAAAGGCACAAGATGATGATGGCCATATCATGTCACATATTTTGATTGCGTGTGATGTTTATCCTTTATGCATCTTATTTTGCTTAGTACGGCGGTAGCATTATAAGATGATCCCTCACTAAATTTAAAGGTACAAGTGTTCTCCCTGAGTATGCACCGTTGCTACAGTTCGTCGTGCCGAGACACCACGTGATGATTGGGTGTGATAAGCTCTACGTTCACATACAGCGGGTGCAAGCCAGTTTTGCATGTGCAGAATACTTGGGTTAAACTTGACGAGCCTAGCATATGCAGATATCGCCTTGGAACACTGAGACCGAAAGGTCGAACGTGAATCATATAGTAGATATGATCAACATAGTGATGTTCACCATTGAAAACTACTCCATCTCACGTGATGGTCGGACATGGTTTAGTTGATTTGGATCACGTGATCATTTAGATGACTAGAGGGATGTCTATCTAAGTGGGAGTTCTTAAGTAATATGATTAATTGAACTTTAATTTATCATGAACTTAGTCCTGATAGTTTTTGCATATCTATGTTGTTGTAGATCAATGGCCCATGCTACCGTTCCCTTGAATTTCAATGCGTTCCTAGAGAAAGCTAAGTTGAAAGATGATGGTAGCAACTACACGGACTGGGTCCGTAACTTGAGGATTATCCTCATTGCTGCACAGAAGAATTACGTCCTGGAAGCACCGCTAGGTGCAAGACCCGCTGCATGAGCAACTCCGGACGTTATGAACGTCTGGCAGGGCAAAGCTGATGACTACTCGATAGTTCAGTGTGCCATGCTTTACAACTTAGAATCGGGACTTCAAAGACGTTTTGAACGTCATGGAGCATATGAGATGTTCCAGGAGTTGAAGTTAATATTTCAAGAAAATGCCCGAGTTGAGAGATATGAAGTCTCCAACATGTTCTATAGCTGCAAAATGGAGGAGAATAGTTCTGTCAGTGAACACATACTCAGAATGTCTGGGTACCTTAACCACTTGACTCAGCTCGGAGTTAATCTTCCTGATGATAGTGTCATTGACAGAGTTCTTCAATCAGTACCAGCAAGCTATAAAGGCTTCATGATGAACTATAATATGCAAGGGATGGAAAAGACTATTCCCGAGCTCTTCGCAATGCTAAAGTCTGCAGAGGTAGAAATCAAGAAGGAGAATCAAGTGTTGATGGTTAACAAGACCACTAGTTTCAAGAAAAAGGGCAAAGGTAAGAAGGGGAACTTCAAGAAGAAGAACAAGAAAGTTGCTGCTCAAGGGAAGAAGCCCAAGTCTGGACCTAAGCCTGAGACTGAGTGCTTCTACTGCAAAGGGGCTGGTCACTGGAAGCGGAACTGCCCCAAAGTATTTGGCGGACAAGAAGGATGGCAAAGTGAAAGGTATATTTGATATACATGTTATTGATGTGTACCTTACTAATGCTCGTAGTAGCGCCTGGGTATTTGATACCGGTTATGTTGCTCATATTTGCAACTCGAAACAGGGGCTACGGATTAAACAAAGATTGGCTAAGGACGAGGTGAGGATGTGCATCGGAAATGGTTCCAAGGTTGATGTTATCGCCGTCGGCACACTACCTCTACATCTACCGTCGGGATTAGTTTTAGACCTGAATAATTGTTATTTGGTGCCAGCGTTGAGCATGAACATTATATCTGGATCTTGTTTGATGCAAGATGGTTATTCATTTAAATCAGAGAATAATGGTTGTTCTATTTATATGAGTAATATATTTTATGGTCATGCACCCTTGATGAGTGGTCTATTTTTGTTGAATCTCGATCGTAGTGATACACATATTCATAATATTGAAGACAAAAGATGCAAAGTTAATAATGATAGTGCAACTTATTTGTGGCACTGGCGTTTAGGCCATATTGGTGTAAAGCGCATGAATAAACTCCATGCTGATGGGCTTTTGGAGTCATTTGATTATGAATCACTTGATTCTTGCGAACCATGCCTCATGGGCAAGAAGACCAAGACTCCGTTCTCCGGAACAATGGAGCGAGCCACTGACTTATTGGAAATAATACATGCTGATGTATGCGGTCCGATGAGTGTTGAGGCTCGCGGCGGGTATCGTTATTTTCTGACCTTCATAGATGATTTGAGCAGATATGGGTATATCTACTTAATAAAACATAAGTCTAAAACATTTGAAAAGTTCAAAGAATTTCATAGTGAAGTGGAAAATCATCGTAACAAGAAAATAAAGTTCCTACGATCTGATCGTGGAGGTGAATATTTGAGTTATGAGTTTGGTCTTCATTTGAAACAATGTGGAATGGTTTTGCAACTCATGCCACCTGGAACACCACAGCGTAATGGTGTGTCCGAACGTCATAACCGTACTTTATTAGATATGGTGCGATCTATGATGTCTCTTACCGATTTACCACTATCATTTTGGGGTTATGCTTTAGAGATGGATGCATTCACGTTAAATATGGCACCATCTAAATCCGTTGAGACGACACCATATGAACTGTGGTTTAGCAAGAAACCTAAGCTGTCGTTTCTTAAAGTTTGGGGCTGCGATGCTTATGTGAAAAAACTTCAACCTGATAAGCTCGAACCCAAATCGAAGAAATGTGTGTTCATAGGATACCCAAAGGAAACTTTTGGGTACACCTTCTATCACAGATCTGAAGGCAAGATATTCGTTGCTAAGAATGGATCTTTTCTAGAAAGGAGTTTCTCTCGAAAGAAGTGAGTGGGAGGAAAGTAGAACTTGATGAGGTAATTGTACCTTCTCCCGAATTGGAAAGTAGTTCATCACAGAAATCAGTTCAAGTGATTCCTACACCAATTAATGAGGAAGTTAATGATGATGATCATGAAACTTCAGATCAAGTTACTACTGAACCTCGTAGGTCAACCAGAGTATGTTCCGCACCAGAGTGGTACGGTAATCCTGTTCTGGAAGTCATGTTACTAGACCATGACGAACCTACGAACTATGAGGAAGCGATGATGAGCCTAGATTCCGCGAAATGGCTTGAGGCCATGAAATCTGAGATGGGATCCATGTATGAGAACAAAGTGTGGACTTTGGTTGACTTGCCCGATGATCGGCAAGCCATAGAGAATAGATGGATCTTCAAGAAGAAGACCGACGCTAACGTAATGTTACTGTCTACAAAGCTCGACTTGTTGCGAAAGGTTTTCGACAAGTTCAAGGAGTTGACTATGATGAGACCTTCTCACACGTAGCGATGCTTAAGTCTGTCCGAATCATGTTAGCGATTGCCGCATTTTATGATTATGAAATTTGGCAAAGGGATGTCAAAACTGCATTCCTTAATGGATATCTTAAAGAAGAGTTGTATATGATGCAACCAGAAGGTTTTGTTGATCCGAAAGGTGCTAAGAAAGTGTGCAAGCTCTAGCGATCCATTTGTGGACTGGTGCAAGCATCTCAGAGTTGGAATATATGCTTTGATAGTGTGATCAAAGCATATGGTTTTATAAAGACTTTTGGAGAAGCCTGTATTTACAAGAAAGTGAGTGGGAGCTCTGTAGCATTTCTAATATTATATGTAGATGACATATTGTTGATTGGAAATAATACAGAATGTCTAGATAGCATAAAAGGATAGTTGAATAAGAATTTTTTAAATGAAAGACCTCGGTGAAGCTTCTTATATATTGGGCATCAAGATCTATAGAGATAGATCAAGACGCTTAATTGGACTTTCACAAAGCACATACCTTGATAAATTTTTGAAGAAGTTCAAAATGGAGCAGTCAAAGAAAGGGTTCTTTCCTGTGTTACAAGGTGTGAAGTTGAGTCAGACTCAATGCCCGACCACTGCAGAAGATAAAGAGAAAATGAAAGTCATTCCCTATGCCTCAGCCATAGGTTCTATCATGTATGCAATGCTGTGTACCAGACCTGATGTGTGCCTTGCTATAAGTTTAGCAGGGAGGTACCAAAGTAATCCAGGAGTGGATCACTGGACAGCGGTCAAGAACATCCTGAAAAGGACTAAGGATATGTTTCTCGTTTATGGAGGTGACAAAGAGCTTGTCGTAAATGGTTACGTCGATGCAAGCTTTGACACTGGTCCGGATGACTCAAAGTCACAAACCGGATACCTATTTATATTGAATGGTGGAGCTATAAGTTGGTGTAGTTCCAAGCAGAGCATCGTGGCGGGATCTACGTGTGAAGCGAAGTACATAGCTGCTTCGGAAGCAGCAAATGAAGGATTCTGGATGAAGGAGTTCATATCCGATCTAGGTGTAATACCTAGTGCATCGGGTCCAATGAAAATCTTTTGTGACAATATTGGAGCAATTGCCTTGGCGAAGGAATCCAGATTTCACAAGAGAACCAAACACATCAAGAGACGCTTCAATTCCAGCCGCAATCAAGTCAAGGAGGGAGACATAGAGATTTGCAAGATACATACGAATATGAATGTTGCAGACCTGTTGACTAAGCCTCTTCCACGAGAAAAACATGATCAGCACCAAGACTCCATGGGTGTTAGAATCATTACTATGTAATCTAGATTATTGACTCTAGTGCAAGTGGGAGACTGAAGGAAATATGCCCTATAGGCAATAATAAAGTTGTTATTTATATTTTCTTATATCATGGTAAATGTTTATTATTCATGCTAGAATTGTATTAACCGGAAACTTAGTACATGTGTGAATACATAGACAAAGCAGAGTGTCCCTAGTATGCCTCTACTTGACTAGCTCGTTAATCAAAGATGGTTAAGTTTCCTAACCATAGACATGTGTTGTTATTTGATGAAGGGGATTACATCATTAGAGAATGATGTGATGGACAAGACCCATCCTTTAGCTTAGCATTACGATCGTTTATTTTTATTGCTATTGCTTTCTTCATGACTTATACATATTCGTCTGACTATGAGATTATGCAACTCCCGAATACCGGAGGAACACTTTGTGTGCTATCAAACGTCACAACGTAACTGGGTGATTATAAAGATGCTCTACAGGTGTCTCCGAAGGTGTTTGTTGAGTTGGCATAGATCGAGATTAGGATTTGTCACTCCGTTTATCGGAGAGGTATCTCTGGGTCCTCTCAGTAATGCACATCACTATAAGCCTTGCAAGCAATGTGAATAATGAGTTAGTTGCGGGATGATGCATTACGGAACGAGTAAAGAGACTTGCCGGTAACGAGATTGAACTAGGTATGATGATACCCACGATCGAATCTCGGGCAAGTAACATACCGATGACAAAGGGAATAATGTATGTTGCTATGCGGTTTGACCGATAAAGTTCTTCATAGAATATGTAGGAACCAATATGAGCATCTAGGTTCCGCTATTGGTTATTGACCGGAGATGTGTCTCGGTCATGTCTACATAGTTTTCGAACCCGTAGTGTCCGCACGCTTAATGTCGGGGATATACCCCGCGGTATGACCCGGCCGGAAATATGACCCGGCCGGTGCTACCTCTTGAGCACTGCGTTGGTTTTCCCTTGAAGAGGAAAGGGTGATGCAGCAAAGTAGCGTAAGTATTTCCCTCAGTTTTTGAGAACCAAGGTATCAATCCAGTAGGAGACCACGCGCGAGTCCCTCGTACCTACACAAACAAATAAGAACCTTGCAACCAACGCAATAAAGGGGTTGTCAATCCCTTCACGGCCACTTGCAAAAGTGAGATCTGATAGAGATGATAAGATAATATTTTTGGTATTTTTATGATAAAGATTAAAAGTAAAGATTGCAAAGTAAAATAGATTGTAAACTTATATGATGGAGAATAGACCCGGGGGCCATAGGTTTCACTAGTGGCTTCTCTCAAGATAGCATAAGTATTACGGTGTGTGAACAAATTACTGTTGAGCAATTGATAGAATTGAGCATAGTTATGAGAATATCTAGGCATGATCATGTATATAGGCATCACGTCCGCAACAAGTAGACCGACTCCTGCCTGCATCTACTACTATTACTCCACACATCGACCGCTATCCAACATGCATCTAGAGTATTAAGTTCATAAGAACAGAGTAACGCATTAGGCAAGGTGACATGATGTAGAGGGATAAACTCAAGCAATATGATATAAACCCCATCTTTTTATCCTCGATGGCAACAATACAATACGTGTCGTTTCCCCTTCCGTCACTGGGATCGAGCACCGCATGATTGAACCCAAAGCTAAGCACTTCTCCCATTGCAAGAAAGATCAATCTAGTAGGCCAAACCAAACTGATAATTCGAAGAGACTTGCAAAGATAACCAATCATACATAAAAGAATTCAGAGGAGATACAAATATTGTTCATAGATAATCTTGATCATAAACCCACAATTCATCGGATCTCGACAAACACACCGCAAAAAGAGTTACATCGAATTGATCTCCAAGAATATCGAGGAGAACTTTGTATTGAGATCCAAAGAGAGAGAAGAAGCCATCTAGCTAATAACTATGGACCCGAAGGTCTGAGGTAAACTACTCACACATCATCGAAGAGGCTATGGTGTTGATGTAGAAGCCCTCCGTGATCAATGCCCCCTCCGGCGGAGCGTCGGAAAAGGCCCCAAGATGGTATCTCACGGGTACAGAAGGTTGCGGCGGTGGAAATAGGGTTTCGTGGTGCTTTTGGATGTTTTCAGGATATATGAGTATATATAGGCGAAGGAAGTCGGTCAGGAGAGCCACGAGGGGCCCACGAGTGTGGGGGCGTGCCCAGGGGGGCAGGCGTGCCTCCCTGCCTCGTGGCCTCCTTGGTTGTTTCTTGATGTCCACTCCAAGTCCTCTGGATCACGTTTGTTCCAAATATCACGTTCCCGAAGGTTTCATTCCGTTTGGACTCCGTTTGATATTCCTTTTCTGCGAAACACTGAAATAGGCAAAAAAACAGCAATTTGCACTGGGCCTTGGGTTAATAGGTTAGTCCCAAAAATCATATAGAAGTGTATAATAAAGCCCATTAAACATCCAAAACAGAATATATAATAGCATGGAACAATAAAAAATTATAGATATGTTGAAGAGTATCAGCCGGACTTGGCGACTCACCAGAGACCCAGCTGACACTTGGCGACTCACTGGAGACCCGCCTGAGCCTCGGCGACCTATTAGGGACCCGGTGGGCGGGTCATACGATTGACAAGACCCAACGGCCCAGAAGGCGACTCGTGGGAAGGCCGGCTTATGTTCAGGTGGGCCGGCTTAAGAGGAAAGGCATGAGGAATATTTCCTTACATGGAAGCAAGACCCGGACTTGTATCCGGCTTGTATTAGAAGATAGACTAGTCTTAATCCTGGTAGGACTCCACATGTAACCCGCCCCTCCAACATATATAAGGAGGGACAGGACACCCCAAGAGGGACAAGATTTACAAGTTTCACAAGTGGAGACAGACAAATCAATAGCTCTCGAGATAGAGGTGGCGAGATAGCGCCCTTGTAATCGTGAGCATCATCATCATCAATATCAATGAAGCAGGATGTAGGATTTTACCTCCACCATGAGGGACCGAACCTGGGTAAAACCTCGTGCCTCTCGTCCCACTCAACCCCTCTCAGGCTACCACATAGATGTGTTGGCCTCACGACTAAGTCCTCACACTAAGGACATCTGCCGTGACAAATCCACGACACTTAACGTTCGATGACGATTTGTATTATGAGTTATGTGTTTTGGTGGCCGAAGTTTGTTCGGAGTCCCGGATGAGATCACGAACATGACTAGGAGTCTCAAAATGGTCGAGAGGTAAAGATTCATATATTGGAAGGTTATATTCGGACATCGGAATGGTTCCAAATGATTCCGATATTTTACCGGAGTGTCGAGGGGTTATTGGAACCCCCCGGGGGAAATATTGGTCCTTAGTGGGCCTTAGTGGAGAGAGAGGAGGGCCGCAAGGGGTGGCCGCTCGCCCCCCATGGCAGTCCGAATTGGACTAGGGGAGGGGGCGGCACCCCCCCTTTCCCTCTCCCTCCCCCTCTCCTTCCTATTCCCTCCGGTGGAGAAAGGAAAAGGGGGGGGGGCGAATCCTACTTGTACTAGGAGTCCAAGTAGGACTCCCCCCTTGGCGCGACCCTCCTGGCCACCAGCCTCCTCCTCTCCCCCTTTATATACAGGGGCGGGGGGCACCCCAAAGGCACACCAAGAATTCTCTTAGCCGTGTGCGGTGCCCCCTCCCACAGTTTACTCCTCCGATCATAGCGTTGTAGTGCTTAGGCGAAGCCCTGCGTGGATCACATCACCATCACCGTCGCCACGCTGTCATGCTGACGGAACTCTCCCTCGACCCTCTATTGGATCAAGAGTTCGAGGGACGTCATCGAGCTGAACGTGTGCTGAACACGGAGGTGCCGTACGTTCGGTACTTGGATCTGTTGGATCGTGAAGACGTTCGACTACATCAAACGCGTTAACCTAACGCTTCTACTTTCGATCTACGAGGGTACGTGGACACACTCTCCCCCTCTCGTTGCTATGCACCTCCTAGATAGATCTTGCGTGATCGTAGGAATTTTTTTGAAATTGCGTGCGACGTTCCCCAACACTATAGAGATAGATCGAGACTCTTAATATGACTTTCACAAAGCACATACCTTGACAAGTTTTTTAAGAAGTTCAAAATGGATCATTCAAAGAAAGGGTTCTTGCCTGCGTTGCAAGTTGTGAAGTTGAGTAAGACTCAAAACCCAACCATGGCAGAAGATAGAGAGAGAATGAAAGTGTCATTCCCTATGCCTCAGCCATAGGTTCTATAAAGTATGCCATGCTGTGTACCAGACCTATTGTGTACCTTGCCATGAGTTGGGCAAGGGGGTACAATAGTGATCCAGGAGTAGATCACTGGACAGCGGTCAAAATTATCCTTAGGCACCTAAAGAGGACTAAGGAAATGTTTCTCGGTTATGGAGGTGATAAAGAGTTCGTCGTAAAGAGTTACGTCGATGCAAGATTTGACACTGGTTCGGATGACTCTGAGTCTCAATCTAGATACATATTGAAAGTGGGAGCAATTAGCTAGAGTAGCTCCGTGCAGAGCATTGTAGACATAGAAATTTGCAAAATACATACGGATCTGAATGTGACAGACCCGTTGACTAAACTTCTCTCACAAGCAAAACATGATCACACCTTAGTACTCTTTGGGTGTCAATTACATGGCGATTATTGACTCTAGTAAACCCTTTGGGTGTTGGTCACATGGCGATGTGAACTATGGGTGTTAATCACATGACGATGTGAACTATTGGTGTTAAATCACATGACGATGTGAACTAGATTGACTCTAGTGCAAGTGGGAGACTGAAGGAAATATGCCCTAGAGGCAATAATAAAGTTGTTATTTTATATTTCCTTATTCATGATAAAGTTTTATCATTCATGCTAGAATTGTATTGATCGGAAACTTAAATACATGTGTGAATACATAAACAAATATCATGTCCCTAGTGAGCCTCTACTTGACTAGCTC
Organism: Triticum aestivum; assembly: GCF_018294505.1. NCBI lineage: Eukaryota > Viridiplantae > Streptophyta > Magnoliopsida > Poales > Poaceae > Triticum > Triticum aestivum. Next base: position 41,555,633 of record NC_057799.1, on the reverse strand, counting down.
ATTGATCAAAGATGGTTAAGGTTTCCTAACCATGGACATGAGTTGTCATTTGATAACGGGATCACATCCTTAGGAGAATGATGTGATGGACAAGACTTATCCGTTAGCTTAGCATAATGATCATTCCGTTTATTGCTACTGCTTTCATATATATCAAATACATATTCCTTTGACTATGATATCATGCAACTCCCGGATACCAGAGGAATACCTTGTGTGCTATCAAATGTCACAATGTAACTGGGTGATTATAAAGATGCTCTACAGGTATCTCCGAAGGTGTTTTGTTTGGTTGGCATGAATCGAGATTAGGATTTGTCACTTCGAGTATCAGAGAGGTATCTCTGGGCCCTCTCGGTAATACACATCATAATAAGCCTTGCAAGAAAATGATTATTAAGTTAGTCACGGGATGATGTATTACGAAATGAGTAAAGAGACTTACCGGTAACAAGATTGAACTAGGTATGAAGATACCGACGATCGAATCTCGGGCAAGTAACATACCGATGGACAAAGGGAATAACGTATGTTGTCATAAGGTTCGACCGATAAAGATCTTCGTAGAATATTTAGGAGCCAATATGAGCATCCAGGTTCCGCTATTGTTTATTGACCGGAGAAGTGTCTCAGTCATGTCTACATAGTTCTCGAACCCGTAGGGTCCGCATGCTTAACGTTCGATGATGATTTAGTATTATATGAGTTATGTGATTTGGTGACCGAATGTTGTTCAGAGTCTCGGATGAGATCATGGACATGAAGAGGAGTCTCGAAATGTTCAAGAGGTAAATATTGATATATAGGATGATAGTATTCGGACACCGAAAGTGTTTCGGAATGTATCGGGTATTTATCGGAGTACCCGGGGGGGTTACCGGAACCCCCGGGGGAAGATATGGGCCATATGGGCCATAAGAGGGGAGCACGCCATCCCACATGGGGTGGCATGACTCCCTTAGGCAGGAGGCCGAATTGGAGAAGGAATAAAGGGGGTTCGGCCCCCTTTCCTTTATCTCTTCCCCTTCCCTTTTCTCTCCGATGAAATATGGTAAGGGGGGGGGGGCGAATTGGGGAGGAACCCCAAGTAGGATTCAGCCTACTTGGGGCGGCCCTTGGCTGCCTCCCCTCCCCTCCCACCTATATATATGTGGGGAGGGGGTGCCTAGAACACACAACATTGATTGTTAGCCGCGTGCGGAGCCCCCCTCCATAGTTTACTCCTCCGGTCATATCTTCGTAGTGCTTAGGTGAAGCCCTGCTCGGATCACTTCACCATCATCGTCACCACGCCGTCGTGCTGACGGAACTCATCCACTACCTCGACATCTTGCTGGATCAAGAAGGCGAGGTTCATCGTGCTAAACGTGTGCAGAACTCGGAGGTCCCGTACGTTCGGTACTTGATCGGTCGGAGCTAGAAGAAGTTTGACTACATCAACCACGTTGTCAAACGCTTCCGCTTTCGGTCTACGAGGGTATGTAGATACACTCTCCCCCTCGTTGCTATGCATCTCCATGGATAGATCTTGAGTGAGCGTAGGAATGTTTTGAAATTGCATGCTCTGTTTCCCAACAACTTCTGCCATTATGTATGAGGGGCCACACCAAGGTCGCTGAGATGGAGTACGACAACCGCTACGAGCCGTATTACAGGAGATACATGCTGTTGGGTTTCGTGCTCTAGTTCAAGCAGGTGCCGCCGACGCTTGTCCACACGGCTCTCACAGCATTGGTGGACCATTGACGGCCCGAGACGCACTCTTTCCATCGCACATGTGGTGAGATGATGGTGACTCTCGAGGACTTCGCCATGATCACGGCCCTACCGATCTAGGGCCAGGCTCTCATTGGGCGCGTGCAGAGGAAGAACTGGCCCGATAGGGTTAACACCCTCACCGGCGACTGCCCTCCCATGAAGAACAACCAAACGTGTGGTGTACCACTGGCCTGGCTACTAACCCACCGGACTGTATGACCTGAAGATGCGGATCCGAGGATCGTGGAGCAGTATGCGAGGGCCTACCTATGGTTTCTTCTCACAGAGGTCTTCCTGGCCGACTGGGATGTGATACGTCTCCGTCGTATCTATAATTTTGATTGTTCCATGCCAATATTCTACAACTTTTACATACTTTTGGCAACTTTTTATACTATTTTTTTGGACTAACATATTGATTCAGTGCCCAGTGCCAGTTCCTGTTTGTTGCATGTTTTTTGTTTCGCAGAAAATCCATATCAGGCGGAGTCCAAACGGAATAAAAACTTACGGAGATTATTTTTGGAATATATGTGATTTTTGGGAAAAATAATCAACGCGAGATGATGCCTGAAGGGCCCACAAGGACGGAGGGCGCGCCCCAGGGGGTAGGGCGCGCCCCTGGACCTTGTGTTCACCCCGTAAGGCGGTTGGTGCGCTTATTCTGGTCCAAGAAAGCTAATATCTGGTTAAAATCGTGTTAAAATTTCAGCCCAATCAGAGTTACGGATCTCCGGGAAGTTCAGAAACGGTGAAAGGCCAGAATCTGGGAGTGCAGAAACAGAAGGAAACAGAGAGAGAGATCCAATCTCGGAGGGGCTCCCGCCCCTCCGCCACCATGGAGGCCATGGACCAGAGGGGAAGCCCTTCTCCCATCTTGGGGTAAGGTCAAGGAAGAAGAAGGAGGGGGCTCTCTCCCCCTCTCTCCCGGTGGCACTGAAACGCCACCGGGGCCATCATCATGACGACGATCTACACCAACAACTTTGCCGCCGTCATCACCAACTCTCTACCCCTCTATGCAGCGGTTTAACACCCCTTCCCCCTGCTGTAATCTCTACTTAAACATGGTGCTCAACACTATATATTATTTCCCAATGATGTATGGCTATCCTATGATGTTTGAGTAGATCCGTTTTCTCCTATGGGTTGATTGATGATCGTGATTGGTTTGAGTTGCATATTTTATTATTGGTGATGTCCTATGGTGCTCTCCGTGTCACGCAAGCGTGAGGGATCCCCGCTGGGTTTGCAATATGTTCATGATTTGCTTATGGTGGGTGGCGTGAGTGACAGAAGCACATACCCGAGTAAGTAGGTTGTTTGCGTATGTGAATAAAGAGGACTTGATACTTTAATGCTATGGTTGGGTTTTACCTTAATGATCTTTAGTAGTTACGGATGTTTGCTGGAGTTCCAATCATAAGTGCATATGATCCAAGAAGAGAAAGTATGTTAGCTTATGCCTCTCCCTCATATAAAATTGCAATAATGATTACCGGTCTAGTTATCGATTGCCTAGGGACAAATAACTTTCTTGTGACAAAAAGCTCTCTAAACAGCCGCTAGTTTTTATTTACGCGCTCTTTATTATCTTGCAAACCTAGCCTACAACAACTACAAAGTACTTCTAGTTTCATACTTGTTCTAGGTAAAGCGAACGTAAAGCGTGTGTAGAGTTGTATCGGTGGTCGATAGAACTTGAGGAAATATTTGTTCTACCTTTAGCTCCTCGTTGGGTTCGACACTCTTACTTATCGAAAGAGGCTACAATTAATCCCCTATACTTGTGGGTTATCAAGACCTTTTTCTGGCGCCGTTGCCGGGGAGCAATAGCGTGGGGTGAATATTCTCATGTGTGCTTGTTTGCTTTATCACTAAGTAGATTTTATTTGATGTTCTAAGTTGTTCTCTATCTTTAGTTATGGATATGGAACATGAAATACCAAAAAATAGGTTTTTACTTGCTACTCATGGAGATGGGGAACCTCCTAAAACCCTCGATGCTCATTATGTGAAAGATATTATGCACTACTTTAATAATCCTGAGAAAACCCCTTTCAATTATGTAATGGGAGACATGTTGGATCAACGTGAATACTTTAGGGATTATCGCTTGACTCAAAAAGGGAAACTGTTATGGGATCAAATTCATATGTTGCATTGGTATGCTCGGCAACTATGCTTCAGATATGATTATACTTGTTGCTCTAGGATGAAGGCTCCACACCTTCCCTTTTCATGCAAATTTAACGATAATGAAACCTTAGCTTCTTATGCTAATGGTATATATGATTACTATGATGTGGAACGAATAGAAGAATTCATTGCTTTTAAGGGTGCTTATGAAATTGAATCTTTGTTTGAAAAGTATGAAGCTTTTGATGATGATGTTTATAGGCCTGAAAATTTTGCTATACTTAAATATTGCTATGAGAATTATTAATATAATTCCGATATTGATGCATTTATTGAGAAAGTGTCCGCTCTCCAAGAAGAGACTAATATTTTGCAGGAAACTATGGAAGAATAAATTGATGACACCGTGAACTCATCAGATGAAAAAGATGACAAGGAGAGCGAAGAGAAAAAGGAGGAAGAGCGGATTAGCTACCCGTGCCCACCTTCTAATGAGAGTAACTCTTCAACTCATACATTGTTTAATTTCCCTTCGTTCTTACCGAAGGATGATTGCTATGATCCCTTGGATTCGTTTGAAATATCCCTTTTTGATGAAATTGATGCTTGCTATGCTTGTGGCCATGATGCCAATATGAATTATGCTTATGGAGATGAACTTGCTATAGTTCCTTATGTTATGAATGAAATTGTTTCTATTGCACTCATGCATGATAGTCCTATTATCTTTTGGAATTCTCCCAACTACACTATATCGGAGAAGTTTGCTCTTATTAAGGATTATATTGATGGGTTGCGTTTTACTATTGCATGATGTCTACTACGCAAACTTCTTCTTGTAAACGTTGTTGGGCCTCCAAGTGCAGAGCTTCGTAGGACAGTAGCAAATTTCCCTCAAGTGGATGACCTAAGGTTTATCAATCTGTGGGAGGCGTAGGATGAAGATGGTCTCTCTCAAACAACCCTGCAACCAAATAACAAAGAGTCTCTTGTGTCCCCAACACACCCAGTACAATGGTAAATTGTATAGGTGCACTAGTTCGGCGAAGAGATGGTGATACAAGTTCAATATGGATAGTAGATATAGGTTTTTGTAATCTGAAAATATAAAAACAGCAAGGTAACTAGTAATAAAAGTGAGCAAAAACGATATTGCAATGCTTAGAAACAAGGCCTAGGGTTCATACTTTCACTAGTGCAAGTTCTCTCAACAATGATAACATAATTAGATCATATAATAATCCCTCAACATGCAACAAAGAGTCACTCCAAAGTCACTAATAGCGGAGAACAAACGAAGAGATTATTGTAGGGTATGAAACCACCTCAAAGTTATTCTTTCTGATCGATCTATTGGGCTATTCCTATAAGTGTCACAAACAGCCCTAGAGCTCGTACTAAAATAACACCTTAGGACACACATCAACCAAAACCCTAATGTCACCTAGATACACCACTGTCACCACAAGTATCCGTGGGGTTGATTATACGATATGCATCACACAATTCAGATTCATCTATTCAAACCAACACAAAGTACTTCAAAGAGTGCCCCAAAGTCCTACTGGAGAGTCAAGACGAAAATGTGTGCCAACCCCTATGCATAAGTTCACAAGGTCACAGAACCTGCAAGTTGATCACCAAAACATTCATCAAGTAGATCACGTGAATATCCCATTGTCACCACATATAAGCACATGCAAGACATACATCAAGTGTTCTCAAATCCTTAAAGACTCAATCTGATAAGATAACTTCAAAGGGAAAAATCAATCCATTACAAGAAGGTAGAGGGGTAGAAACATCATAAGATCCAACCATAATAGCAAAGCTCGCGGTACATCAAGATCGTGCCAACACAAGAACACGGGAGAGAGAGATCAAACACATAGCTACTGGTACATACCCTTGCCCCGAGGGTGAACTACTCCCTCCTCGTCATGGAGAGAGCCGGAATGATGAAGATGGCCACCGGTGATGATTTCCCCCTCCAGCAGGGTGCCGGAACAGGGTCCCGATTGGTTTTTGGTGGCTACAGAGGCTTGCGGTGGCGGAACTCCTGATCTAGGTTTATTTCTGGAGGTTTGGGGATATATAGGAGGTGTTGGTGTCGGGAACAAGTTAGGGGAGTCCATAAGGGGCCCACAACGTCGGGGGGCGCGCCCTAGGGGGGGGGCGCCCCCACCCTTGTGGTGGCCTCAGGACTCCTCTGGTGCATCTCCGGTACTCCGTGAGCTTCTTTTGGTCCAAAAATAATCGTCGTAAATTTTCAGCTCAATTGGACTCCGTTTGATATTCCTTTTCCACGAAACTCAGAAACAAGGAAAAAACAGAAACTCGCACTAGGCTCTAGGTTAATAGGTTAGTCCCAGAAATCATATAAAGTAGCATATAAATGCATATAAAACATCCAAGATAGATAATATAATAGCATGGAACAATAAAAAATTATAGATACGCTGGAGACGTATCATTGCACATGATGATTTTGATAAATATAATATGCATGCGCTTGCTGCTCCTACTTGCAATTATTATGAGAGAGGAACTACATCTCCACCTCTCTATGTTTCCAATACGATAAAATTGCAAGGAACTTTTTATACTATGCATCGGCCTTTACTTGATGTGCATGAATTGTTCCTTTATGACATGCCGATGCATAGGAAGAGAGTTAGACTTTGATGTTGCATGATATATGTTACGTTGTGCTCACTACTAAATCACAAATCATTGTTAATTAAAATTGGCTTTGATATACCTTGGGATCCGGGTGGATCCATTACTTGAGCACCTTATGCCTAGCTTAATGGCTTTAAAGAAAGCGCTGCCAGGGAGACAACCTAGAAGTTTTAGAGAGTCACTTAATTCAGTTGTGTGCTTTTATATAGTTTAAAAACAAAAAATAAAGAGGGGAACCTAAAACTTTTTCAAAAAGAAAAGTGCAAGTGAGAGAGACGAGCATTGTTAAAGTGGGAGCATGCCTTGAACTTTGTTCATGCCCATGAAAACTTTGTGAATCTAAATTACAGAAACTTTTCAAAAAAATAATTATCCCCTTGTATAAATCCATTGTATTATAAAAATAATGTGCCAAGATTTGCCTTTAGGATGATTAGATTGATTGTTTGGTGTGTGCAGTGCAAACGCAGAAACTTTGGTTGTAGTGCGTGAATTTTCATTTTTTACTGGAACGTCGAATGTTTCTGAAACTTTTTGCACAGTACTTCTATACAAATTTTTTATTTTTTCCTAATTGTTCAGAATTTTTGGAGTTACATAAGTATGGTTGATGTTCAGATTACTACGGACTGTCCTGTTTAAGACAGATTTTGTTTTTGATGCATTGTTTTGCTAGTTTTGATGAAACTATCGATTTTATCAATGGTATAAGCCATAGAGAAGTTATAATACAGTAGCTACAATGCAAAAATAAAATATGAATGAGTTTGCAATAGTACTTGAAGTGGTGATTTGTTTTATTATACTAACAGATCTCACGAGGGTTTTGTTAAGTTTTGTGTGATTGAAGTTTTCAAGTTTTGGGTGAGATCACGATGGATGAAGTAATAAGGAGTGGCAAGAGCCTAAGCTTGGGGATGCCCGAGGCACCCCAAGGTAATATTCAAGGACTCCCAAGCAACTAAGCTTCGGGATGCCCCGGAAGGCATCCCCTCTTCCTTCTAACGATCATCGGTAATTTTACTTGGAGCTATATTTTTATTTGTCACATGATATGTGTAAATCTTGGAGCGTCGGGTGCTTTTTATTTTTCTTTTAATAATGCACCATGCTGGTATGAGATAGTCCTTGGTTGATTTATAGAATGTTGTTTGCACTTCACTTATATCTTTTGAGTATGGCTTTATAGAATACTTCATGTGCTTCACTTATATCATTTGAAGTTTGGATTGCCCGTTTCCCTACACATAGAAGACCGCCATTTGTAGAATGCTCTTTTGCTTCACTTATATTTTTTAGAATGTGCACATATATTTTGTAGAAAAGAATTAAACTCTCTTGCTTCACTTATATCTATTTAGAGGGTTGACAGGAATTGGTCATTCACATGGTTAGTCATAAAATCCTACATAATTTGTAGATCACTGAATATGATATGTTTGATTCCTTGCAATAGTTTTGCAATATAAAGATGGTGATATTAGAGTCATGCTAGTGGGTAATTGTGGATTGTAGAAATACTTGTGTTGAAGTTTGTGATTCCCGTAGCAAGCATGTATGGTGAACCGTTATGTGATGAAGTCGGAGCATGATTTATTTTCTGATTGTCTTCCTTATGAGTGGCGGTCGGGGATGAGCGATGGCCTTTTCCTACCAATCTATCCACCTAGGAGCATGCGCGTAGTACTTTGTTTTGATAGCTAATAAATTTTTGCAATAAGTATGTGAGTCCTTTATGACTAATGTTGAGTCCATGGATTATACGCACTCTCACCCTTCCATCACTACTAGCCTCTTCGGTACTGTGCATTGCCCTTTCTCACCTCGAGAGTTGGTGCAAACTTCGCCGGCGCATCCAAACCCCGTGATATGATACACTCTATCACACATAAGCCTCCTTATATCTTCCTCGAAACAGCCACCATACCTTCCTATCATGGCATTTCCATAGCCATTCCGCGGTATATTGCCATGCAACTTCCATCATCATCATATACATGACTTGAGCGTTCATTATCATATTGCTTTGCATGATCGTAAGATAGCTAGCATGATATTTTCATGGCTTGTCCATTTTTTGATATCTTTGCTATGCTAGATCATTGCACATCCTGGTACACTGCCAGAGGCATTCATATAGAGTCATACTTTGTTCTAGATATCGAGTTGTAACATTGAGTTGTAAGTAAATAAAAGTGCGATGATCATCATTATTAGAGCATTGTCCCAGTGAGGAAAGGATGAAGGAGACTATGATTCCCCCACAAGTCGGGATGAGACTCCGGACGAAAAAAATAAAATAAATAAAAAGAGGCCAAAAAAAGAGAGGGCCCAACAGAAAAAAATAAAAAAACAAAAAAAAGAGAGAAGGGGCAATGCTGCTATCCTTTTACCACACTTGTGCTTCAGAGTAGCACCATGTTCTTCATAGAGAGAGTCTCCTATGTTGTTACTTTCATATACTAGCGGGGATTTTTCATTATAGAACTTGGCTTGTATATTCCGATGATGGGCTTCCTCAAATGCCCGAGGTCTTCATGAGCAAACAAGTTGGATGCACACCCACTTAGTTTTCAGTTTGAGCTTTCATACACTTATAGCTCTAGTGCATCCATTGCATGGCAATCCCTACTCACTTGCATCAATATCAATTGATGGGCATCTCCATAGCCCATTAATTTGCCTAGTTGATGTGAGACTTTCTCCCTTTTTGTCTTCTCCACACAACCTCCACCATCATATTCTATTCCACCTATAGTGCTATATCCATGGCTCACGCTCATGTATTGCGTGAAAGTTGAAAAGGCTTGAGAACATTAAACATATGAAACAATTGCTTGGCTTGTCATCGGGGTTGTGCATGATGAAATACTTTGTGTGGTGAAGATGGAGCATAGCCAGACTATATGATTTTGTAGGGATAACTTTCTTTGGCCATGTTATTTTGAGAAGACATGATTGCTTTATTAGTGTGCTTGAAGTATTGTTGTTTTCATGTCAAATAATAGACTACTGCTTTGAATCACTCGTGTCTTAATATTCATGCCATGATTAGATTACATGATAAAGATTATGCTAGGTAGCATTCCACATCAAAAATTATCTTTTTTATCATTTACCTACTCGAGGACGAGCAGGAATTAAGCTTGGGGATGCTGATACGTCTCCGTCGTATCTATAATTTTTTATTGTTCCATGCCAATATTCTACAACTTTTACATACTTTTGGCAACTTTTTATACTATTTATGGGACTAACATATTGATCCAGTGCCTAGTGTCAGTTCCTGTTAATTGCATGTTTTATGTTTCATAGAAAATCCATATCAGACGGAGTCCAAACGGGATAAAAACTTACGGAGATTATTTTTGGAATATATGTGATTTTTGGGAAAAAGAATCAACGTGAGACGATGCCCGAGGGGCCCACAAGGACGGAGGGCGCGCCCCAGGGGGTAGGGCGCGCCGTAAGGCGGTTGGTGCTCTTCTTCTGGCGTAAGAAAGCAAATATCTGTATAAAAATCGTGTTAAATTTTTATCCCAATCGGAGTTACGGATCTCCTGGAATTTAAGAAACGGTGAAAGGCCATGTAACAACCTGGATTTTGGCCCTTTTCTTTTTCTTTTTGATTTATTGATTTTTGCTCAGTTTTTCTTTTTCGAGTGGTTTTGTGGCCTTGCCACCTGGGAAATCATCCTCATTCCCCCTCCCAAGTGTCTCATCATTCCCAAAATCTTGCCAAGATCATGTCACTTCACTGCTTGACCAAACCCTAATTACTTTTTCTCGGGAATATTCCTTTTTCTATTAAAGGAATAACCCTGTCTGCCCTAGGTTGTGAAGCAACCTATATTTGTGTCCATCCAAAAATTCCCAAATAATTTTCATAATTCTTTTGGCTCATATTTTGCTCAAATATGCCCAAATTTTCCTGTCCTAGCCCAAGAATAATTCTCCAACAATTATTCTTCATTTATGTCCAGAGTGGCACTTTGTGAAGGAAGAGTCATTTATCTTATTTTGTTTGATACCAAATTTTTTAGGCATTCTTTTATGTCCAAATAATGGCCTCATGCCAAAATTCAACTTTATTTGCCTAGCCAATCTTCCTCAGTGATTTTTCAAACTTTCTGTCAGACAGAAGGCATTATGAAGGAAGTACTAACTAGGGTTATCCAAATGAGTTGAAATTTTTCACACTCCTTCATGTGCTCATATTAGCAAACCCCTCCAAGTTTCAGCTCAATCCTATCATCTATGTGAGCACATGACCAAATCTTTGACTCTGGCAATATTTGCAAGTTGTGAAGCAAGTATATTTTATATTGCTTCGTTTTGGCTGAAAATTTACCAGAGCATTCTATTAGCCTTAAAACCTTTCTCCGCCTATTTTGGGATCAATTAATTAAGCAAATATTCCTCTAGAATTTTTGCAAGTTTCTGGACAGAGAGAATAGCTGTGAAGGAAGTACCATTTTGGTGAATCCAATTGGTATGAAATTTTTACGCATCTTACTATGTCCAAATCTTTAAGTCTTGCCAAATTTCAGATCAAGTTGATACTCCATGTGAGTGAACCATCATGATCTTGATTCTGGACCATTTAGGCCAGTTACAAAGCAACCATGTTGTTTTGTGGTCCAGTTATCCTCAAACTCTCCAGGATTAGAGTCCTTCCTAAGCTAATCACCCCAGACAAACTCTTTGGCTCCAATCATTTCCCTGTCGATCACCAGTGCACGACCATGTTTACTGCAGTAAACTTCAGACGGTGATTACCATTTAACCGGAGCGTTTTTCATCGATCTACCACCATAGTTGAAACCTCCCCTGGAAGAACTTACCACTAGACAACTGGTTCCAGCCCATCGCCCTCGCTACATGCCAGTGCACGCGGTGACCACGTTAATGGCATCACAGTGCGCGCGCTCTGTGCGCAGTGGCCGCGTCCAGTGGCCGTTTGTGCTTCGGCACCTCCTCCTCTCGTCGCCTTCGCGCGCGTGATCATGTCCCTTGTCTTCCTCTTGTCGTCGCCATTCCCCCGGACAGCTCACCGCCTCCGGCAGCTTCCTCACCGACGCAAGCCGCCGCGCGCCCACGGGCGAACAGTGGCGGTTTGGCTCAGAGCTCGCCGTCTTCTTCCTTCCTGCGCTCCCTTGGCCGCCTCTTCCCCGTGAGCTCTCCCTCCTGTTCCCTCTCGTCGCCTACCTCCAAGCTCTCGAGCACGCACACGCGTCCGCGGCGACGGACACGTATCCACGACGGCGCCAACTCGGCCTCCTTGCCTCTCGCCTATACAAGCCCACCCCGAGGCCTCTCGACCTCACCATCGCCTTTGCCTCACTCCACTACCCCTCCCAAACCTCTTCCCCGAGCACTGGAGCCCCTCTGCTCGTCCTCCGTCCGCCATGGCCGCCGCCCCGTCCGGCCTAAATCCGAGCGAGTCGAGCTCTCTCCCTCCGTTCTAGCACCACCAGAGGCCTCCTCATCCACCCTAGATCCACCCCAGTGCCCCCATTCCTTCTCCTGTGGCCTCTGGCCACGAGTTCCCCGGAGCCCGGAGAGCCCTGTCCGCCGTGGCCATGGTCCCGCCCTGCCCGATGCTCCCTGACGTTCGAGTGGTGGAGGGACGGGTGCGCCTCGCTGTCCTGAGCACTCCGGCGGTCCAAGCTCCGCCGGAGGTGGCCCGAGTGGCCGGAACGAGCGCCGGCGCCGGCGGCCTCTCCTCTGCTCTGCGTGCGGTGTCGGGGGAAGAAGGAGAAGGAGGCGGGAGGAGAGAGTTGACCACGCGTGGACCCCGCGGCCCCACGCGTCAGAGACCCAAGCCCTGGCCCTGCACCCTGCTGACTGGATTAAGTGGAGGCGCAAACCCGTCAATGTGAGATGAATCCTATGAGACGTCACCTGAATCGCAACCAAACTGTCCGCTTCGCACTTGTTCGCTCTTGTCCCTCCTGGTACCAATAGCCAGGGAAGCATAAGAGAGGCACCAACTTTTTGCTATACCAGCTTTTTTTTGGGATTCTTTCTTGTGGAGGGTTCTGAAAATGGATGAACAGTAAAACCACACGAATATTATAGTATTCCATGTGCAAAACAGAGATTTGTGAAAACATGAGTATTTACAAAACTGAGGGTTTGATTGCGGGAATATGACTGATAATTCGAAACGGTGCCTGTGCTCATCTGCACCCGATGAACAGTAAAATTCAAAAAATAGCAGAAAAATTCAAAAGAAAATTTAATATTTTTTTTGCATGCAAGACGCTTGAGTGCGCTAGGTGCGTGCAAAAATTCATGGGTAAATGACATTCGAGGAGCCCGCGTAAAAAAGACAAAATCGGCTATGAGTTTTTTCAAACTTACTCATAGGCCTAAAATTTATCTTTTTTGCCACGAGATCCTCAGATGTCCAAACTTCACCAAATTTGGCATGGACATAACACATTCAACCATCTTGCACCACAAAAAAATCAATTTTTTTTATTTTAATTGCTATTTTAAATGATTTTACTGTTCATAGCCGGGAGCATCTACACCTGGGTGCATAATAGCCGTACTCGAATATGACGAACACTTTATAATCCTAAAAAAACATGTTCAAGACTCAAATCAACTTGAGAGCATATGCAAGGATTTAGGTTAGGTTATCATTGTGCAACTTATGAACTTTGCCATGTTCGTAGTGCATAGTTATGCAAAATAGAAGGTTGAGTGGATCATAAAATTTCCTTTCGCTGAAACTAAAAACAAAGCAAAAAATAAATAAATAATCCTCTTTTCTATTTACCTTTTTTTTTCGAATCAAACGGATACATTGTGTCACCAAAGCAAAATTCCCTGTTTTCTATTATTTCCCTCCATTTCTCTATGAATCAAAGAGGCCTTACCATCCCGTGATTACTATCTCGCTCAATTGTGCATTACCTAATTGTGAGTTGATTTTAAAAGTTTATTCATACATTTATATAAAAACCTCACATATTCCCCCGCAAAGCAAAACGAAATAATAATCTAGAAACGTGCTTACCCATGTAGTAATAATTTGTCCAGCTAGTGTAGGAAAAACGGAAAAAAATGTTTGTTCTTATGGTTTGAGAAAATGTGAAATCAACATTGGAATTTTGAAGCAACTGTAATTTGTTGCACGTTCCTTTCTCCTCCCCCCGGACAATTTTCTGCCCGTGCTACTTACATTTCCACGCCTCAAAAGGCCAAACCCTCTCAAACTGCAACTTGTCGACGTGGACAGGCCGAGCAAGCTAGCGGAACGCAGCAAAAATACGTACGTACGCCATGGTTTCTAGCGGTGGAAATTATGAAATACTACATCTGGTATAAAATATCCTACACGTTTTAATCAAGAGGCTGAGGCTGGAGATCGACGTGTAGGGCGGCTCGTGCTCGTGCTTGACTTGCTATGCCAAAGCGGAAGCCCCCGTGGAGAGGTCAGTCAACAGAGTGGTCGATCCAAGCAAGCTGCTGCCGGTGCTGCCGCATATCACTCTCGAGAAGTCATCAGAGGCGCCAACCCAACGAACCTGTCCGGTCGCTTCCCCCCTCGTTATATCCTTCTTCATCTTCCACCTCCGTACCGTGACTTTGTTGCTCCGTTTGGATCAATCGGCCGGAGCTCTGCATCACCTAGCCGGGTAGCAGAGCAGATAAGCTAAGCTTCGGCGGCCATGGGGAACCTTTGTGTGTGCATGGGCGGCTCCGCCAAGTGCGCCAGCGCGTCCACCCCCTTCCAATCAAGTAAGCCGCTCGCCGCCGTCCTCGATCTCTTTGTTTCTTGAATTTTTTTTTGTCGAGAGATCATCGATCAAGGGAGGGAATTAATCATGTGGATGCGTGGATTGTGTTTCGTTCAGAGGTGAACCCGAGGAGCAGCACCTCCAACTCCAACTCCAAGGCGTCGCGCCGGAGCAGCTCCGGCCCGGAGAAGCCGGCGGAGGCGCCGACGACGGCGGGGGAGGCGCAGGCGGTGCCGCCGGCGTCGCTCAAGTCGTTCAGCATGGCGGACCTGCGGGCGGCCACCAAGAACTTCGGCTCCACGTCCTACCACGGGGAGGGCGGATTCGGGTGCGTCTACAAGGGGTGGATCGACGAGGCCACGCTCGCCCCCGCCAGGCCCGGCGCCACCAACGCCATGATGGTGGCCATCAAGAAGCTCAAGAAGGAGAGCTTCCAGGGCCACCGGGAGTGGCTCACCGAGGTCACCTACCTCGGCGACCTCCACCATGAGAACCTGGTGAAGCTCGTCGGCTACTGCTCCGACTCCGACAGCAACTAGCTGCTGGTGTACGAGTACATGCCCCAGGGCAGCCTGGAGAACCACTTGTTCCGGCGGGGCAGCCAGCCGCCGCTGCCGTTGTCCACGCGCGTCTCCGTCGCCGTCGACGTCGCCCGCGGCCTCGCCTTCCTCCACTCCCGCGACGTCATCTTCCGGGACCTCAAGTCCTCCAACGTGCTCCTCGGCCCCGACCACCGCGCCAAGCTCTCCGACTTCGGCCTCGCCCGGGCCGGCCCCACCGGCGGCAAGAGCCACGTCTCCACCCGCGTCGTCGGCACGCGCGGCTACGCCGCGCCCGAGTACGTGGCCACGGGCCACCTCTCGGCCAAGAGCGACGTGTACGGGTTCGGCGTGGTGCTCCTGGAGCTGATGACGGGGCGCCGCGCGCTGGACGAGGCCCGCGGCGTGGCGTCGGAGCTGCTGGTGGACTGGGCGATGCCGATGCTGCAGGGGGAGCGGCCCAAGGTGATACGGGTCATGGACACCAGGCTCGGCGGGCAGTACCCCAAGAGGCAGGCGCAGGACATGGCTGCACTCGCGCTCCGCTGCCTCCAGAACGACCCTAAGAGCCGCCCCTCCATGGCCGACGACGCCCTCCCCTCCCTCGAGCTCCTGCTGCAGCCAAGCGCCGCCAAGTCCTCCTCCTCCTCGACGACGACGACGTCATCCAGATCGCCGGCCGCGTCGGCGACGCCGGTGCACAGAGGCCACCGTCGTCACAAAGCATAGCTAGCTGGGAGACTCTGTTCATTTAATTATTGTGTTCAATTAGTGTGTTCATCTGTGCAGTAGAATAGAGTTTGTAGATTGGAAATTGGACTTCTTTTTCCCTCTCGTTTCAGCCGTTTGGAATATTGGAAGCATGAGCGTACGTACATTTGGGTACGGGTCAAGATTTTCTTTCCTCCTTTCTGTTGGAATTTTTTTGTCAAGTTATTAGGAGTTTATTAGAAGTAGCTCCCGACTGCACAGAGATTGGTGACGGCGACCATCCATTGTCTCAGTGTAGCCGTGTACACATCACTGGCTTGCAAATTGCATAATTTTCGCCATGCTGGCAGTAACTGACATGTGAACACTTCCTAGCCCCATATATAGGGATGTAAATGATACGGATAATTTCCGCTCCGAATCCGCTTCTGCATCCGTTTTTGAGGATATGGTATGCACTTGTATAAATCCCGCGGATATGGATGCGGATACGGATTTTGATCAACCAGATATCCGGTGGATGTGATAGAGGATATGAAATTGATAATATCCGGCGGATATGGATTATCCGGTATTTTTTGCGGATTTCCGAGGCTATCAAATAGGATTATCCGATAAATTTAGCCCATCAACAAGCCCAAATACCAAGTATACTACTCCCTCCCTCCCATAATGTAAGACGTATTTTGGCACTACACTAGTATCAAAAAAACGTCTTACATTATGGGACGTAGGGAGTACTAAATAAAATCACCACATCTCTACTTCTAATGGACGAGTTGGTTGAATAGTCCCCCCACTTTCGTCTGGTTTTTTTTCGACAGGTTTTTTTCGTCACCTCCCCCACCCCACCCCATCCCACGCAGCCACCAAAAAAACCCACACCCAACAAAAAAAATCCATCGACCCCATCCTTCGTTGCCCACTCCCATCGATCCCATCTATCGTTTCCGCCGCCGCCGCGAGAAAACTCCATCGATCCCCATCCTTGCCCACTCCCATCGATCGTTGCCACCACCGCCGCCGAATCCTCCGCCCCGCCGCCATTCCGCTCGTACGCCGCTGCCGCCATTCCGCTCGCACGGTGCACCCCTCCCGCATGCCGCCGCCATCTCCCATCGCAATTGCTCGGGCGTGGAGCTCGTGTGCCATGGGCCATGAACGCCATGGCATCCATGGCCGACAAGAAGGGACCCTCGGCCTCGGCCGTGGGCGCCTGATCGGGACACGGGGTCGCCACGTCGGCCGCCGCCAGCGCCTCATGGATATGCCTAGCGCCCTCTATGCCGCCGCCCATGATCGGATCACCACACCACCCGCGGAGGACGATGCCTCCGTGCCTGGCCGTCGGCTCCTACACGCCCGATGGGGCTGCCTCTCCATGCATTGAGGATGTCGTGGATGTGACGACGTGGAGACGAGGATTGCATTGTTGCGCCCCCGTCGCCGCCGCCACTTCCTACAGACTCCCTGACTCACAGTGCAAGACATCCCAACTCGGGTCCATCCGGGTAAACGCCGCAGCCGCCTTGGCAGGATCCCTTTTTGGCGGCTTGGATCCAGGCAAAAGAGGAGCGGAAGGAGAGAAGTACTGGTCTATGACTCGGGTCATGGGGATGGATGGATCTCTCGGTAATGGTGGATCCAGAGTTCCAGACTCAGTTCATCTTATAGGCTTAATTCGTACTGTATCATTTTGATGAATACGTTGCCCCCCTATTTTTTCTACAATCAAGATGATTTTCCTCTGTGGGGTATGCATATCATCTTCTTTCGTTTTCATTAGAACATATCATATTTTGTTTGAGAGGCAGGTACAACGATGGCAAATATTTGTTTTCATCAGAAGTATATTTTCATGAGATACAATGGCAATCAGGTTTGTGTTTCACGAGCTTTCTTCATATCAATGCTTCTCCCTAATCCGCCTTCACTCTAACACATGGCCACCCAACATTGTCTTCTCCTCGGTTTGCAGGCGGCACATGCAGAAGAGTTGTGGAAGGTTGATTGAGAAGTCATAAGGACTGGGTGAAGCAAAATGCAATCTCCAAGGTTAGGTTACCTCTCAATGCCCTTGATGATATGAGTGCAACTAAACTAATATTTGTTTCTTGTGATCTATGGTTCCCACCTGCCATACTTATATATTTCTGTTTCCACATGATATGTCTTCTGTATGAAATTATAGTCTTTGATACAGTAAGTTATTCCTTCAAATTTAACAGTCATGGAAGAATCTGAATATGGCTACGATTTCTTTCTTTCCTAAGCACTCCTCTCCTATTAGAACCCAACATATGCTTACCCACTGCTGCTTTAATGTGTAAATCTTTTGGTTTATAGTTTATGGCAAACCAAATTATGAATCAAGTGTTCATCTCTGAAGTTCACAACAGTGGTCGGTTTTTAGTGTGTCTAAAGGAAATGCACCAAGCTTTTGTACTGAAAGATTATCCTGACATGGGAATTTTTATTCTTGGATGAACATGGTAGCCTTTATTATTACTTTTAGAGAAGATGTACACAGCTAGGATACAAAGCTACATTCTTACTCTGATTGGCTTAATGCAACTAAGATCAAGGTTCCACAAGGCTATGTTGATTTGTTAAATTCCTTTCAGTTTCAGGTTTCAAAATGAGAAATTGGAGCATTGAGACCTTTGAACTGAAACCTAAATGAAGGTATACATATTTATGTTGGTCTAAAGCCACCATGTTTTATCTGCAGAAAATAGAAATCGTCGTTCGGTTCCATTTAGAAATTAAATTAAACTATAGACATAGTCCACGACGTCGGGACAAATAGAGTAACTAATTATTTGTATGTTTTTTCCAGCAAAGAACTTATTATAAAACGGGACACCAGAAAATCCAGTAGGGAAATTGATGGGCTCCCCTCTTTGTAAAAAAATTACTTCATGGCATTGCCTAATGTACAGAGAAATCACGGGGTCAAAAATTGCTTTCCCGTCCATGACTTTATTTATACAGCATCATAGAGTGTTTTTTAATGCATAATCGACTTCCCTCGGAAAAGCATTTGTACGATAGCTAATTAACATGTCATTTGTTCTTAATTCAGAATTGTGCATGCATCCAGCAGAGAAAGGTGCGTACATATCCTGAGGGACAATAAAAAATGTGAGTTCTTTATGGCATAATATCAGGCACCATTCTGAGTGATCTCTTTGCAACTCAAGATACCGATTAGTTATATTATTTCCTACCGGTAACCAATTTCTGCACACCAAAACACAGAGTCAACTCAGATCTATAGGAGGATAAGTATTCTTGGTGTGATTACTAATGAGACAATGTAGGGAATTGTTTCTAGAACTCAATTTTATTATAAGTTCAATATCAGCACCACACAATCTTTCTACTACCATTCCTAGAGAAATATCAACCTGTTACACAGGACAATGCAAGAAAACATATGTCACACAGGACTATTCTATTACCGTGCGCTTCACCGCTGCCGCCGGTGTTCCCAGCAGACCACATATCCTCAAATGGCAATCTCATGAGTCATCTGATGAGACCGATATGAACCAAACTTTTAGCTTAATGACGCATGGTTAGATATAGATAGAAGAACCGGTTGTACTATATCTTTTTTTTGCCCTGAAGTAGCGCTTCTACTTCTAATTCATGTAATGAATATCGAGTGTGTATATAGTTCATGTCTACTTTATGGTTGACATCTTAAAGAAAAAATACTCTAAATTAAAAGGTGCAAAGATTCTGTGGAGGACATCCATGCATTAATGCATATAGCTCCAACTAGACTGAGTCTTCCTTTTCTCTTATATATGAATCTATAATCTGCTTTTGTCCAATTGTACAATTTCTCAAGTTCAACAAGGGTGTGGTTAGTGCCTTTTGTCCATTCAATCCAAAAACGGATCGGGTTCTACTATCGAAAACGATAACGAAAAAAAAACAGGAAAAATCAACCAGGTTAGTTCCTTTTTTGCTAAGATTTACAATTAAAGTCAAATTAGTACTTAATGTAATGAAGGTCAAACTTTTGTCTTTACTATTTTTGTCTGGTTCGCATGAGAGAGGGAGGATTTTCCCGGCATGGGGTCATGAGTGGTACAAACTGGAAGATGCATGCCGATGGTTCTGTCAGTACAATTTACTTAGATTTTCAGTTCTTTTCACCTCATAATTATCTTTTCTTTATGTGTTAGCGCGGTTAAACTTCTTTATCTTTTGTTCCTTCCTACTTGAGGCCTTCGTGTGCACCTTGATTAAGTTCTGGTGTTTATTCGGTGCCAATGTCTTAAGACAATAGTTTCATGCATGGATTTATTCCAGCATTCTAATTTAGAGACCTTTGTGCCAGACAGTTTGTTGCATTCACCTTAATGGAGATAATAAAATCTTACTGAGTAACAAGCGTAATGATGGAGGAACGGACGTCAAGTTAAAGGTGCATATTATTCAGCTTGATTCATTGCTGAGGATTTTTGAATATATGGCTTCTAATTCCAGACCACAAACTTAATTCAGAATCTAAAAATTGAAGGGGAGGTAGAGGGATATTGTTGGTGCTGTCTAGAAACAATGCTCATTTATTTATTACAGTCGATGTATTTCTTGTGTGTCCCATTGATTGAGTATTTGAGTTGGAGCATAAGTATATTAGTGTCTTAGAATTTGCACATATGCTTTATCCACTTGTCATTGCTATTTACAAGTCACATATTTATATTTGGATTACAGATTCTTTGTACTTATTATTGTACTTCGTGTTTTCTATTGAGTGTGGTACCTCTTGAAGGAGGGAAAGCTAGGATTCATTGATAACTGAGGTGCAGAAACTGCTGGATACGTACAAGGACGAGGAGGTGAGCATCACGGTAATGGGGCACAGCCTCGGGGCGGAGCTGGCCACCCTGAATGCGTTGTACATCGCCGAGAATGGCCGGTCACGGTGTTTGCGTTCGACAGCCCACGACTGGGTGCAGCCGGCTTCAAGAAGTTGTTTGACGTCACTGCGGCCTTCGCGGCCGCAACGCCGGGACATCGTGCCCAGGTACTCGGCGCTGCTGTAACATGATATGGGCTCCGAGCTGGCCATCGACATCGGCACATCGCCATACCTGAGGCCTGAGGGTGTCGCAAGGTCAGTCCAATCAATCTCGTACACCATAGACGATGCCCCGACTTTTTATGTCCATCGACAATGATTCCTCACATATAAACCATCCGACAACCATGGACGACCTTTTGCTGAAGAATCTATTGTTTGCTCCGGTGGATTTGATCTTTAGTCTTCCCTTTCTTTTCTATGGTTGTGAGTAATCAAATCCAATTCGCAGCTCCATGCACGATCAAGGCTAGGGTGTGAATTATGACTGTGTCATATGAGGCCATGATTGTGGCAGGGATGTTTGGTTGGTGGCACGAAGTTGTTTAGTAACAAGATGGGTCTAAACTCAGCTACTAGAGATTTGAGCTGAAGCACAGGAGGAGTTCCTATCATCAGTGCTGGCCGTAAAGCCGAATGCCTATGTTGGTGAGCTCTATAATCCAAACACCCGGAAGATGGTACCCCCTTCGTTCCCTAATATAAGATCTTATTACATTTGATGTAATAAGATGTTATATTATGGGATAGAGGGAGTAGATGTTATTTTGTACTCTTAGCACGTAAGTTGTTTTAAACTTTTTATAAGCAGCTTGTGACATTTCTAAAAAGTAAGGTCAGGCAGATGGAGCGCTCCTTTTTTTGTCACTTTCTACTCAATTGTAGAGGTTTATTTATTGCAGTATAATAGTTACTTCTTGTTGAGGGTACTCTGCAGCACTTGCTGTCCTTGCCTTTTCTCATATCAAGGGGCCAATACAACTTCTCTGATTATAAATGCGTGCAACATGACTATTTGAAAGAAGCTCTGTTTGAGAAATTGAGGCTAGAGTTCTGATGTAAGTACGGCATCAGCATTTGTGAGCACCTTTATGTGCTGACCATCTCATCTTTGCGGCAAGTAAGCAGTTTGATATACTGCTCGCTTTGATATAGGCATTTTGCGATGAAAATTGTCATCTATTCATGTTTACATATACTTTATCTGATGGAGACATGAGCCTGCCGAATGCCTCCACGTTAGTAGTGCACATCTCAGACGATACACTCTTCTTCTTTCTTGACTAAACTTTCACACTGATTATGCATCATGGATCAGATCCAACATATTAGTTTATTTGCATGTACGTAGACGGATGACAAGTAAAATAAATTCAAGGATCTTAGTGCAGTTTGTCAGCTACAATTTCACGATCATTTCTAGGCTTAGGGAGTCATCATCGTCTCCCCCTTCGCCTTAACTGTCATCACCTACAGTCCAACAACCTCCTGGATCTCGATTTTATGCTCGGTTTCAGATTTGTTAGTAAGGGACTGCTGATCATATTTGTTTGTTCTGAGAACAACGAACATGTGAACTCCCATGACCACTCTTTATTCTATTTGTAAATTGATCTGATTCTTTCTATATGTATGTACAATGTTCTCGTTGCGGAGCACATGAGAGATGTGATACTCCAAACTCCCACTAAATTGCATAGTTAATGATTCAAATCTTAGCATCTCATAATGGGTGTTGAATTACGTTCAACTAATCTTATTCGTATATGGTGATCTGTTGTAGTGTACAAATCATTTTTCATATATATCATGACCTCTTTGTAATGTTTTCTTACCATTTCTAAATGGGCACAGGTTTCTGCTATCACTTGCAATTATTTCTTAGGTAATTTTCTGGACCAGTACACAGCCAGATTTTCAGGATTAAGAACACCAGTGGGTTAATATGTTACTAAAACTGTTGGTACCTCATCTGGTTGGATGGGGGCTTAATCTTGTTCCCAAAAAATACGAGTACACACATCAATTTATTTTAATGTTCTGGGATATATAATAAATGTGTCATGTTTTTGAACTGTGTTTCACATGGAACTATTGATGTTGTTCTGAACAAAGAAAAAAGTTTGCTTGGTAGGGTTTGAGTCCTTGTTGTTATTATGAAATTTATATTTCAGCATCTTGAGAACTATGACATTTTAAACTCCTAGAACTTATGAAGCAGAATAATATTTAAAGTTGTTTACAATTAGGGTGGATAGGCAATAAGGCTTCTTGAATCTGACACAAGTCATGTACATTTGACAAGTCAAGATAGACCACTGAGATTTTGGCCAAGCCCAATAAAGACATAGACCCCACAGGTAAAAGCACTAAGAGGAAGGTTTATTCTCCATTCATGTTAGCCTACCATATTATTTTTCTTTCTAGGGCATATTGTCGATCTCTTTTTTAATACTGATTATTTTGCTTTTTATCTAAATTCTGTGCATGCCATACATCCAACTTTAGTAGTTAAGTTATGCTAACATAAAGTAGTGAGTTTTGCTACATAAGAATATGAAGAGGGCGGTGAAGGAGGTATATTGGAAACACAATTTTGATAGCAATTCCATTGGAAACATTATCGTAAGAACCGCCCAAGGTATTTTCCAACTTGTCAAATTCATGTGAATAGAGTAATTATTTTAGGGGACTAACTACATTTTTGCATATAAATAGAACTTGCATTGCAGCCATACTTGAAGAACCACCACAAATACATGCCAATATCAGGGCCTCACTTATGAAATTGGTACATACAGTTCAAATTCTTCGTCCATACAGTTCAAATTCTTTGTCCAGGTTTCTGGGTTCTAAAAATGCTCAAGGTTCCGCAATGCATCAATCAACTTACCCCTCAGTGATGATCAAGACTCCCAAAATGCCTTTTTTCATGGTGAAAGATGCTCAAGCACACATCATTGTTGGTTTTCTCACATCATGCCATGCTTGGTTGTGTAACCGAATCTCGAAAATTCATAGGATGTCCGGCGAATGTGGAACCAAACTTGGACGACTTTATGTACAAATGCATTATTCATAATGAAAACAATATCATTGTATGTGTCTAAAAAATTATGTCATACTTTCGTAAAAATATGGCATCTACTACCAGATAAAGAAGTGATAATGGCAAAAAAAAAACTTCCTTTGGGTAATCTCCATGACTAGAAGGTTGCGACGTTGAGATATCAGGGGGTGTGCATTTGTATAAAAGATTATTAGAAACCAGTGGTGGCTCAAATGTGCTCCCCACAGAAAATCGATCGGGTGAGGAATGAGAACAGTGACTTGAACTCCAGATTTCTATGATTGTGTTTGTATTTGAATTAAACAAGAGCAAGATAGTAAAATTGTTCTGTGCCTCGATAAAAGGATAAAGAAATACAGATAACAATGTAGGTACATCACCACCACCACCAGAATTATGCACTCACCCATGGATGGGTATCACAACCCTCTTGGCGTTCAATTGGTTTCAATAATATGTAGTTTTTTAAAGTTGTCAATAACATGTTTCAATAACATATATTTATTAAAGCTGTTAATAATGTATTATTGTGTCTGATAGTATGATATGTGTCAGCTGAGATGTCCGTTATTCTCGATTACTTCAGCTCCGTGGGTAGCATCTTAATTTTTAAAGCCCGTGGCAACGCACGGGCATTCTACTAGTATAAATAGTGTCTAACCAAACACTAGTACTAGCACCGTAGACTGTATGGGATGACCATAATCACAGGCAGGCGGCAGCCGTGGTCATTGCATGATGGTCTTCTCTGGTGGCCGGCCGCATCTCTCCGGCAAGTCAGCTGTCCGACACAATGGGCAAAGATGCCGGCGCCGGTCTGGCCAATGGAGATGGGCACTCTATTTGAAAATTTCATGATTTTCTAGATGCAATGAACCACGTTGGTTGGTTTAGAGCATCTCCAGGGTATGCATCCACGCCATCCTACCATGCAGCTTGCTCTACTTACACAGCTGGTCGTGGTGGTAGATCACCATGCAGAATCGGCACTACTCGTAGCCATGATCAACGCCCGTACATGACAACGGGCAAGTCCGGGTCCAACTGCTGCCCCTGCGTGATGTGCGTCAGGACGGCGGTCTGCGTACATATGTAAGCCAGCGGCGTGTCGGGACGGCGGTCTGAGTACGTATACGCCGGTGTCAACACGCTTAATTGCACCAATATGGGCTTGAGCAATCATGTTTGGTTGCTTCCATGCACGCACAAGTGTAGCTGGTATAATTGTGAACACATATTGTACTAACTAACTTAGGTAATATTTAAACTCTTGTGGCCGTGTAATAGACTTGAGAGCACCAAGTTGTACTAGTAGTTAGAATTAAGTATTTATAATAATATACTAGCCTTTTTAATAAATAAAAACTTTAATTAAACTTAAAATTAAGTACTCCATCATAACTTTATAATAAATCTTCGTCTTGCAGTCTGTGTCTAATGCCATCATAACTTTATCGGTCCTGCTTATTGTTGCCATACTGGGATGAGTTATGACTTTAAAATGCTTGGTCACTCTCTAGTGTTACGGGGTTGGATAAAAATGCGTGTTCATATTGTTTGCATAGTACTAATAAAATCATGTCTTGTTGCACGTATCACCCGGTTATTTTTTTGTCCGTCTCCGGTCCGAGTCCACTCCGCATCCGCTCCGAATCCGTAGTCCGATATAATCCGCATTCGAATTCGCATCCGGTCATTATCCGCTCCGCTCCGAATCCGACCAAAAAATATGGTAAAGACATTATCCGATCCGATCCGTTTACATCCCTACCCATATACACCGTCCGAGAAATAAAATTATATACATACATGAATATAAATGTCGATGCACTAAACAAAAAGTTCATCTTGTGGTGCGCAAGAGGATCTGGACTGCCGTTCGCTTTGCCAAACGAGGGCTTCCCATAACGAGCGCTACGTCCTTTGCTCTGTCGTGCTGAAGATGCTGACCACACACCTGCTAGTCGGATGCTCAATCTCTAGCATCATATTGAGCTAATCGCTCGGCTGGGCCGGTCTCCCTCGCCATTAACGCACCTCTCTCAGATTGATAGTCCTTGGCTAGAACTGGCATCCTAGTCGTCGAG
Organism: Triticum aestivum; assembly: GCF_018294505.1. NCBI lineage: Eukaryota > Viridiplantae > Streptophyta > Magnoliopsida > Poales > Poaceae > Triticum > Triticum aestivum. Next base: position 41,530,011 of record NC_057799.1, on the reverse strand, counting down.
AAAAACAAGCTGAACGGTATGGTCATCCTAGTTGCTTGGTCCATCTGGACAGAACACAACGTTTCAGGCGGCGTGTGGCCGTCGTTCTCTCTCAAGAAAAAAAGGATCCCCTAAAAAAGGATTTTCGCAAAATAAAAAGGAAAAAAGGATTATAATTCTTGAAAAAGGCCGATGTGTCCCTTAGGCAAAGGAAAACCATTGAAATCAATCGGCTGCTCAATGGCATGCATCAACCCTAATCACGTGTCCTTGAGAGACTACGCTGGTCCTTCGTTGCGTGCCTCCACCCTAACCCTAAACCCAAAATATTTCGATGCAGTAAACAGCCTGCTGGCCGGTCTCCCTCGCCATTAACGCACCTCTCTCAGATTGATAGTCCTTGGCTAGAACTGGTATCCTAGTCGTCGAGAAAAACAAGCTGAACGGTATGGTGGTTCTAGTCGCTTGGTCCATCTAGAAATAACACAACGTTAGAGTATTTTGATTCTGAGGCTTCTTCCCTGCTTAACCGGTGCGGGCTCTGTTACCGCTCAGAGGCATTCCGGATTCGTCTGCGTTCGCGATGGTCCAGATGCAGCGACGCCTCCTTTGGTATGATGGTCCTTTGACGCCGACTCGATGACTTCCCATCCAGCGACTTACCGTCAAGCGGTTCATACATGCTTGGATAGGCCCCGGTTGCGGAGCAAGACAGTACGTACTGGCGGCGTGCCATCAACCCATCCTGGAGGTGGTGTTCGTGTTGTTCCCCTTAACCCTTGTTGTTCTTTCCTTCTTGTGAGGGATGTAATGCTGGATTATTAATTGTGAGCTTCCAACTCTTTCCGCACAAAAGAACTCAAACAAATATAGGGGAAAAAGAGGGCAAACCCTATTTGGCGCCTTATGTGCCAGTTATAGACGTTTTCCCCAACAAGCGCACACCCCCTCTTTGAGCTGGGCCGGCCCATTAACCTTTTTTTCGTTTTGAACCAAAAAATGGTGCGCGTGCAGGTTCCAAACTCATGATCTCTATGTTCAGAGGGAAGCAAGCTAACCACTAGAACATCGAATTACGCATGCATAGAAACATCCCTTTTCCTATTTATACTTTCACCAGTTCTTGGAAGCCCTGGTTTTGCAAAGCTTCTAGCTGGGGTTTCTTTTCTTTTCTCGTTGCAGTTTTTTTCCTGGACTGGTTTCTATGTGGTTTTCTCTCTCTCTTTTTTCTTTTCTTTAATCTTTTTCCTTTTTCTGTACTTTTTTATTTTTTAAATGAATGGACTATTTTAAATTTGATGAAGTTTTTTTCAAAATCAATTAACCCTTTTTCAAATTCGATGAACTTTTTTCCAAATGGATGAAGTTTTCTTCAATTTTTGTGAACTTTTCTATCAAATTCGATGAACTTTTTCAAAATCATTCAATTGTTTCTGCAATTTGTTAACTTTTTTTAAATCTATGAACATTTTTTTAATATACTTTTTTACAATTTTTGTGATATTTTTAGTTATTTTATCAATTTTTTCAAAGTTAACGGTTGACCGGTCAACTTATCAACCGCGATCAGTCCAGATGCGAAATCCCTAATTGAGGAGTACTCCTTCCAAAGATGACCCCCTCCTCAAGATGTGATAAGTGTCGCGTTGCATGTGCATCACTTGTCGCAACCTGGGAGTTTTTCCTTTTTTCGTAGATTCGTTTATTCAAAACATTTTATCTCTTAATTCGTGCATCCAAATCTCGAACCGATTTCACCGTTGGATTTCTGGCGTCAAGATCTTCAAAATAGATCCCATGTTGATAGGTCCGAAAAGGAAAAAGAAAACTTGATATCGGTTCGTTTTTTTCGTGCCTCCCGCAGAAGCAAAACCGTGCCTCTCATGGAAAAAACAAAGATAAAACGCGTTTTTTTGTTTAGAAGAGACACGGCCATGCCTCTCGCGGAAGCAAAACCGTGCCTCTCGTGGAAACAAAAGAAAGAAAGAGAAAACACGTTCTTTTTTCCGTTTACGAGAGACACGGCCGTGCCTCTCACGGAAGCAAACCGTGCCTCTCACGAGAAAAAAAATTGCTTTTTTGGCGGGAGTTTTTTTTTGAAATTTGTTTTTGTCAAAAAACTAAGAAAGACAGGTAGAAAACCGGGAAAAAAGCCCATCTACAAATCTGAAAATGCATGCGAAAAAAATCCGGAGGGAGCATCTAGAGCGCGACATGCGGCGGCTGAGAGCACGCCAAGTAGTCCTGGCCATGGGCAGCCCGGCCCGAACGGCCCGGCCCGACGCCGCTCCCGGGCCGGGCTCGGGCCTAGATTTTGAGCCCGAAGACCGGGCCGGGCCGGGCCCGGGCCCATCATTTTCGCCTTTTCCTGAAGGACGGGCCGGGCCAGCCCGAAGCCCGACGGGCTTTTACGTGTTCGGGCCGGGCTCGGGCCCAGAAAACAGGCCCGACGGCCGGGCAGGGCCGGCCTCGGGCCTTGGTTTTTTGCGTCGGGCTTGGCTAGGCCCGGCCCGAAGCCCGTCCCGGCCCGAGATATGGCCAGGTATAACGCCAAGTGACGCGCTCTCAGCCCACCCCATGTGGGCAACACTGAATTGTCGCATTATGGCTATTGATGCAACCTTCGGTTTCCCATGCGTGTACACTCCCGATGCCGCCATCCGTCTATTACTGCCACGGTGAATCAACACGTCGCACTATAGCTAGTTAAACCACCTATCGTCTTCCTCTTTCTCTCACACTCATCCATATCCCATCCTCTCCCATTTGCCCTACTTCTTCTCCACAAAGCAGACCCAAAGCAAGCCATCAAGCCAAGACAGCCATGCAGTACAACGATCCGACCTACCGCCCCCCCGGGTGCCGGAGAGGCTCTACCCTGCCGAAGTCTATGTATAGAACACACTTCGGGTGTGGGCGATATCAAGGTGGAGGAGCGCAAGGGAGTTCATCGAGTTCTTCCTTGCGGCCGGCTACCGCTGTCGGTGTCGACATGATATTTACCCAGGTTCGGGCCTTCTTGATGGGGGTAATACCCTACTTCCTGCTTGATTGATCTTGATGAATGTGAGGATTACAAGAGGTGATCTACCACGAGATCGTAATGGCTAAACCCTAGATGTCTAGCCTGTATGATCATGATTGCCTCTACGGACTAAAGCCTCCGGTTTATATAGACACCGGAGGGACCTAGGGTTGCACAGAGTCGGTTTACAGAGGAAGGAATCTTCATATCCGAATGCCAAGCTTGCCTTCCACGCAAAGGAGAGTCCCATCCGGACACGGGAGGAATTCTTCTGTCTTGTATCTTCATGGCCCATCAGTCCGGCCCACGTCACATAGCCCGGACGCCCCAAGGACCCCTTAATCCAGGGCTCCCTCAGTAGCCCCTGAACCAGGCTTCAATGACGATGTGTCCGGCGCGCAGATTGTCTTCGGCATTGCAAGGTGGGTTCCTCCTCTGTCGTGGAATTGTCACGGCAGGTGTCCTCGAGCTAGGACTTAGTCGTGGAGCCATCGCAACTAGGAAGCTTAAAGGGGTTAGGCGGGACAAGGAATACGAGGGTTTATACTGGTTCGGCCCCTTACGGTGAAGGTAAAAGCCTACGTCTAGTTTGAGGTGGTATTGATTAGGGTTTCAATAACCAGGGAGCTAAACCGCTATGCCCGGCTCTCGATGAGATTGTTCCTCCCCTAAACCGCTGCGGGGTCGTCCCTTTATATAGGGAGGCTGACACCCAACAGCTCTCAGAGTCCCGGCCGGCTCATAAGAGTGTCCGGCTCGGACTCTCAACTATTCTTGTCTTACACTACAAGTTCTACCATAATAATGATTGCAACTACGGGCCTTAAGCCATATCCGAGTCTTAAGCCCATCTTTGGCCCACCGTCTTCAAGCTTGACTCCGGGCTTCTGGCATTGACCATATGAGTAACCCGGCCCCTCCTGGCGGGTGACTCTAAGGTCTATATCCTCAACATTAGGCCCCAAATTGATTTGAGCCGGCTCATGTCAATCTTCCATTCCTTCGACAGAAAACCTCCGGCTTACAATTGTGTGAAGGCCATAACCCGGCGTGACGTCATCCTCTGGACTCCGGATAATCCGCTGTGACATCATCTTCCATTAAGCTCGTTTTTTACTCCGCCAGATCCGCAACGGATCTTTTTCTTTACTGTCATCCCGAAAATCGAGGCGTTTCGTGGGGAGATAACCATGCCGTGGTCTCCTTGATTCTCGCACCCGCTTTATGAGCTCGTCCTTATAAATAGACCGGCCCGACGGGCCTTCCTTACTCTCCCTCTTCCGTCGTCTCCTTCCTCTCACTGCCCCCGTGCCTGCTCGAACTCCGCCGCCGTTTCCCCCGCAATAGAGCTCCACGTCGTCGTCGTTCTTGGCCGCTGCATCACCCTGATTTGGTCCAGACAAACGCGTCGACCTCCGCGACTCTTCAGCACCGGTAAGTCCTCAACACTTCATAGGGTAGATCCGCATTAGGGCTCCGGAGTTTATCCTCTGTTCTTCGTAGTTCGTCGTGTCCCTTGGTGGATTTGACTTTTACTGCCCTTTTTTGATCTTAACTCTGTACATAACCACTGCGGTAGATGTTTAAGACCCATTTCACACGCGAGTAGCCCTCTTTGTACTGCATAAGAACCTTGTTCGAACCCAAGAACTTCTCCTGCCTCTGTTTTTAGGTCTAGGAATTTTTCCTTTTAGTCGACCATTTTGATCCGAAATTTTTACTGCAATGTGTGAAACTTGTTTTACCACACTTAGTAAAAAAATTACAAGTATTGAATCATGGCGGTTTACATTTCCGGTTTAAAGAAACCACGTGCCGTAGAAACTTCCGGCTTCAAGGAAACCATGCGCCATAGAATTTTCCGGCTCATCTATGATAAGGCCGTAGACAATCGAATTACTCTCAATACCTCGGGCGGCTTAAATAACCCGGTGCACTTAGACATATACCATTAGTCCCCTTCATAAGCCGCCACCTTATCATAGAACGGTAGATTTCCTCCGGCCTATAATTAAACCGGACGTTTTCCTTTTATCATAGGCTGCCGACTTTCACCATGCCTCCCAAAGCTCCTAAAGCTCCCATCACTTGCAATTGGATGAGGTCCAATGTCACCGACGAGACACTAGCGGACTTTGTAAAGTCAGGCCACCTGCCGAAGAAAGATGTCATGTCCTACCGTGCCCCTGTCCCGTCAGAACAGAGACCACAGCCAAGGGACGGGGAGGTAGTCATTTTTGCGGATCACATGAGCCGGGGCTTCGCACCGCCCGGCTCAAAGTTTTTCAGAGATGTTCTGAATTTCTTCGACCTGCGGCCTCAGGACATAGGCCCCAACTCAGTGTCCAACATCTGCAACTTCCAAGTGTCTGCGAGGTTTATCTTGGAGAGGAACCTAGCCTGCTGCTCTTCAGAGAGCTTTTTTACTTAAACCGTCAGAACGAGTGCGCCAACGGGCCAAGTCTGGAGCTAGGTGGCATCTCTATCCAGCGGCGGAGGGACTGCCTTTTCCCATACGCAGAGCCGCCAAGCCACCCCAAAGATTGGAATTTGACGTGGTTCTACTGCCAAGACACGTCGCCGGCTGACGAGAGTCCGTTGCCCGGCTTTCGCCCCTCCCGTCTGGAGCCGACTCACCCACTGTCAGACAAACTGACTCAAGCAGAGCGCCAACCTCTGCTCCCAACCATCAACAAGATCAAGGCTCTCCTGGGCAATGGTCTGAACGGAATCGACCTGGTCCGGGTCTGGATCTCCTGGCGGGTGATCCCATTAAGCCGCCGCCCCGGCTTAATGTGCGAGTACACGGGCCAAAAAGATGACCCTCAGAGACACAGCCACAATGACCTTCCTGAGGATGTTGCAGAGGAGATGACCAAGGCTCTATTGAATGAGAGCTTGGCAGATTGCGGAAGGACTGGGTTAGCCCCCTTCTGTAAGACCAACCCAGCCCCAGCGGTAAGCCGCTGAACTGAACATTTTATCTTCTTCTGTATATATCTTTCATCTGAAACATTTTTAAGAAAACCTCATTGTATTCTTTCAGGCTGATGACAAGTTCTGGCGGGTCAAGTATGACCACGAAGCGGCCAAGAAGGCCAGAAAGGCGAAGAAAGCCGCCAAGAAAGCCGCTCCCCGTAAGAAGGGGAGTAGACCAACTGCTTCGGAGCTGATGCAATTAAGCGACAGCTCCGAGTCAGAGGTAACCCCTGAACCTGTAAGCTCTTTGTTATGTTGTATTGTTTATCTCTGTCCGCCTTACCAACACTTGTTCATCAACAGGATGACACCGGAGCCAATAACCCGGTGGTTGAAGAGGTAATGTCATTTTCCTCCGACTCGGAGCCCTTGCCAAGGCTGAAAGTCCGAAGGGTAACCCGGAAAGTAAGCTTTTCACATCCCTTAGCTTATCAAGATCCTCAATTTATTTTGAAGCGACAGGTTCATGAGAGCCGGCGTCACACCCGGACCAACAAGGATGCCGACCTCTCCTCCGGGCTACCTGACGCATCGAGGAAGCGCCGAACTGAGGTTTTTTCCCACTTGTACCCTTTTCACCCGTTGGCGGGTGTTATCCGTCAGCCACTCAATTCTTCTGACTCAAATTATCAGGAGACCTCCCCCTCTTCGGGCGACTCTATGCAGTCGAGTCTTACGGCTTTCAAGACCGCGCCCGGGTAATGACAACCATCTCATATTATACTTGTCTTTACTTCCCTTTTTGTGCTTAACCTTTGTTGTCCTTTCAGTGCCCAGGCAAAGCTCACCAAGAGAGCGAAGAAAACCAAGTCAGCCGGAGTTCCGGACTTGCCTGAACCGGAGGCAGCCGCTCAAGAGCCGCCAGCCGCCTCTGCACCTGAGGCCGCTGCCCCAACTACCAAGGCAACTACAGAAGCTTCTGTTAACCAGGAGGCCTCCAGCTCGGCTCCACCAGCAGACGACCCGGACGTGGTAATCACCCGGACGGAGTTCGTTGAGCCGGGGAGACCTACCGTGCTAGCCAAGTGCTCCGCTAAGGGGGAGTTGCTGCAGCCCCACTGGGTGAACCTGGACCTCTCCGACTACGCCAACCTGAGCATTGGAGAGCTCGTCTCTGGCTACATCAGCCAAGTGCACAAGAGCCGGGACGCAGAGGTTGCCATGGTGAACCAGATCCAGCAGAAATCTGAGGTATCATTCTGCTGTCCTCTTACTTACCATGCTAGCCCCCAAGTCGACGACTTATGATTGAATATGTTGTAGACTTAGGTTCCGGCTTACTCAATTGAGCCGGTAGTTTGTAGATAGATACGTTCAATATGCATTAGCCCCCAAGTGCCAAGTGTCTTTGCTTGGAAAACGCTTGGGACTTATATAGTAACTGTTCATGTCATAACCCGGAAATGTATGCAGGCTGCTGGTAAGAAGCTAGAGGCCGACATGGCTGATCTCAAGAACCGGGTGAAGATGCAAGAGATGGAGACCCGGAAGGCAAACGCCAAGTTTGTGTCTAGCATCGCCGCTCAAGAGAATCTGAAGACGGAGTTTGACGCTGAGCGGAAGGCATGGGCCGAAGAAAAGGCCGCATTGTTGACCCGGGCTGAACAGGCGGAGAAGACTCTCTCTGAGAAGGCCGCCGAGCTCTCCGGCCTAAAGCGCCAGGTGTCCCAGATGGTGGCCGCAATCTTCGGTAAGTCGCCTCACCGGCTTTCATCAAGTTGAGAATGTTTATATCTATAATTCATCCTTGTCAACGGTTTACCTGATTCTGTTAAACAGGTCCCAGAAGTGCCAACCTCAACCAGAGCGTGGTAACCAAGCTGAAGGCCGTTTATACCCTGGTGGAGCAGCTCTACACCGGGTCACAGCGTGCCTTAGCTGTGGTGGCCCTATCCAACGAGGTGCCGACTCACCTGGTAGAAGTCCTTCGCCGGCTCGCTGTACTGCCTCAACGGATCCAAGAGCTGCGACGGGCCTCTGCAAGAGCCGGAGCGATCGCCGCACTGAGCCGGGCCAAGGCATTCCTGCCGGAGTTAGACCCGGCGGACATCGCCCTTGGCTATCCAAGCCTGAAGGAAGACAGCTCAGCTGTCGATCAGAAGGACTTCGCAGCTTGCGTGAAGGCCGTACGCCCGGTGGCCACTCTGATTGGCAATGATACAGATCTGACGAAGTATCAGCCGGGTTACGATGCAGAAAATCAGAGGATCCCTAGTCCACGCTATGAAGCCCTCAACTTGATCCCGCCGGCTCGTCAGCACACCTTCGCCCCGGAAATTGACCCGGCGGGGTTAATTGACGAGGAAGCCCAATTCGAAGCTCTCAACGGCATCGACTGGAAGTCATCAACTTTCCAGGTCTTGGGATCAGCCGGAGGAGGAGATAGGAACGAGCCGGAGACTTCAACTCAGCAAGCGTCGTAACTCAGCTGGCGGTTTACCAAACAATGCCTCACCCTTTTGGACTCAACGAGTCGTGTAATAGAATAGGATCAACACTTTATCTTTGCCGTGTCATCATGCACGCCTTGAATGCTTGAAATTTTATCGAAGTTATCTCCTTTATATTTCTCCGGGTCATTCTTTCCCCTTAGTCTCAAATAACTGCTTTTAACTATCCTGCATAAAAAGACAAATCGCAAGTCTCCAGGCGGCTTACCACTCGGAGAATCATATGTTTTAGACATATAACCCGGATTATGAATCAAAAAAGACTGGTTCTCAGGTATGTCCTTAATACAGCCGTAATAACACAATTAACGGTCTGCAAGCATACTTCCGGTTTAGATAACCCGGATAAGAAGGTTGATACCTTAATTCCGATTTGCTAACCTTAATGACACCCAGTGTATTCAACTATCACTGTAACCCAAAGTTAAGCCGGCAAAGTGAGACCCGGTCGTACACATTTGAAAATAATCAGAGAAAACTTGTGACAAAGCAGAGGAACTTAGGGGCTTCCGGTTCGAATACGACCAGAGACCCGGCCCAAAGGGGTTATGCTAGGATTCGAATTCGATCATATAGCCCCCAGTGGGTGTGGCGATGCCAATCAAGAGGGTATCGACAGCTATGTTCTCTTTGGTTCGAATACGACCCATGTTTGAACAGGAAGCCCCCAAATGACTTTAAGATTTGTTTAACGACGCTGATTCGAATACGATCCACGTCGGTTCTCAAAGGGGTTAAACTAAGATTCAAATATGATCAAAGAAAACTCCCCAATGAGCTCGCCACTTTGCCAATCAAATGGGTATCGACAGCTGTGTTCTCTTTGGTTCGAATACGACCTATGTTTGAACAGGAAGCCCCCAAGTGACCTTATCGCCTACGGCTAGATTCGAATACGATCATAAGCCGGATCCTCCTTCAAGTTATCATGTAATCTGGCAATGAAAACAACACGTGCACATTTGGAGGAGAAAAAAGGACAGAGGTCCTGCTTTATTATTGATCATAATATATACATGGTTTAGAGAAGTATATACATCATGAGAGCCGGTGGCTCAAGTATAGCAAGGCCGAAGCTGAGCTATGTTCCACGGCCGACGGGTCTCTTCCTCCGATTTACGTGAATCTTTGTGCTCCCGAATGTCAATGAGGTAATATGACCCGTTGTGCAAATTCTTGCTGACCACAAAGGGCCCTTCCCCAGGCGGGGATAGCTTGTGTACATCTGTTTGATCCTGGATGAGCCGAAGCACGAGATCACCTTCCTGGAAGACCCGGGATTTAACCCGGCGGCTATGATAACGGCGCAGGTCTTGTTGGTAAATTGCTGAACGGGCTGCTGCCACATCACGCTGTTCGTCCAACAAGTCAAGAGCATCTTGGCGCGCCTGTTCATTATCCGTCTCAACATAAGCCGCCACTCGAGGTGAGTCATGACGGATGTCACTGGGGAGGACTGCTTCTGCCCCATAAACCATGAAGAAAGGCGTAAAGCCTGTAGACCTGTTAGAAGTAGTGTTGATGCTCCATAACACGGAAGGCAACTCCTCCACCCAACAACACGGCGTCCGTTGCAAAGGGACCAAAAGCCGGGGCTTGATGCCCTTCAGAATCTCCTGATTAGCCCTCTCAGCTTGACCATTGGATTGAGGATGAGCCACTGAGGAAACATCAAGTCGGATATGCTCTCGTTGACAAAACTCTTCCATGGCGCCTTTGGAGAGATTGGTGCCATTGTCAGTGATAATGCTGTGCGGAAAACCAAAGCGAAAGATCACCTTTTTCATAAACTGAACCGCCGTGGCTGCATCACACTTGCTAACTGGCTCCGCTTCAACCCACTTGGTAAACTTGTCAACCGCCACCAAAAGGTGGGTCTTCTTATCCTTGGACCTTTTGAAAGGCCCAACCATATCAAGCCCCCAGACCGCAAAGGGCCAAGTAATTGGGATCATCCTCAGCTCTTGAGCCGGTACATGAGCCCGTCGCGAGAACCTTTGGCAACCATCACACTTACTGACCAAGTCCTCTGCATCAGCATGAGCCATCAACCAATAAAAACCATGACGAAAAGCCTTGGCCACAAGAGACTTGGAGCCGGCGTGATGGCCACAATCCCCTTCATGGATCTCACGCAAGATCTCTTGACCTTCCTCGGGGGAAATACAACGCTGAAACGCCCCCGTAACACTGCGGTGATGCAACTCCCCATTGATAACAATCATTGACTTAGCCCGCCGGGTTATTTGCCTGGCCAAAGTTTCATCCTCAGGGAACTCGCCCCGGGTCATGTAAGCCAGATATGGCATTGTCCAGTCTGGTATGATATGGAGAGCCGCCACCAGTCGCGCCTCCGGGTCAGGGACAGCCAAGTCTTCCTCTGTAGGCAACTTAACAGAAGGGCTATACAGGACGTCCAGGAAAGTGTTAGGCGGCACCGGTTTTCGCTGAGAGCCCAGCCGGCTGAAAGCATCCGCCGCCTCGTTCTTCCTGCGATCGATGTGTTCCACTTGATAACCCTGAAAGTGCCCAGCAATGGCATCAACCTCACGGCGATAAGCCGCCATGAGGGGGTCCTTGGAATCCCACTTTCCTGAAACTTGTTGAGCCACCAAGTCTGAGTCGCCGAAGCACCTTACCCGGCTTAAGCTCATCTCCTTAGCCATCCGAAGACCATGGAGCAAGGCCTCGTACTCAGCCGCGTTGTTAGTGCAAGGAAACAGCAAATGTAGCACATAATGGAACTTGTCACCTTTAGGGGAAGCCAACATGACTCCAGCCCCCGAGCCCTCCAACTGCCTGGACCCATCGAAGTGAATAGTCCAATATGTGTTATCCGGCTTTTGCTCAGGCACTTGTGACTCTGTCCAGTCATTGATGAAATCCACCAAGGCCTGAGATTTAACAGCAGTGCGTGGCACGTACTTGAGACCATGAGGTCCAAGCTCTATAGCCCACTTAGCTACTCTCCCTGTGGCCTCTCTGTTTTGAATGATATCACCAAGAGGGGCAGAACTGACCACAGTGATGGGATGACCCTGAAAATAATGCTTAAGTTTCCGGCTCGCCATGAACACACCATAAACAAGCTTCTGCCAATGCAGATACCGCTGCTTGGACTCAATAAGCACTTCGCTGACATAATAAACCGGCCGCTGAACCGGATGCTCCTTACCCTCCTCCTTGCGCTCCACCACCATAGCCACACTGACGGCTCGTGTGTTCGCCGCCACATATAATAATAAGGGCTCCTTATCAACCGGAGCAGCAAGGACTGGAGGCTCTGCCAGCTGCTTCTTCAAATCCTCAAAGGCAGTATTAGCTGCATCATTCCAGACAAAGTTATCAGCTTTCTTCATCAACTGATATAATGGCATGGCCTTCTCACCCAAACGGCTTATAAACCGGCTTAAAGCAGCGATGCGACCCGCCAAGCGCTGAACGTCATTTATACACGCCGGCTTAGCCAGGGAGGTGATGGGCTTGATCTTCTCCGGGTTAGCTTCAATGCCTCTGTCAGAAACCAAAAAACCCAAGAGTTTGCCTGCAGGAACACCAAAGACACACTTGGCTGGGTTAAGCATCATCTTGTAGACCCGGAGATTCTCAAAGGTTTCCCTTAAATCATCTATCAGGGTTTCCTCTTTTATGGACTTAACCACAATATCGTCCACATAAGCGTGAACGTTGCACCCAATCTGTTTATGAAGACAGTTTTGTACACAGCGCTGGTAAGTCGCCTGTGCACACTTGAGCCCAAAGGGCATAGACACATAGCAGAAGGCTCCAAAGGGAGTGATGAATGCCGTCTTCTCCTGGTCCTTAACTGCCATCTTAATCTGATGATATCCGGAATAAGCATCCAAGAAACTTAAGCGTGCACAAACCGCCGTAGCATCAATGATTTGATCAATACGGGGGAGGGCAAAAGGATCAGCCGGACACGCCTTGTTCAAGTCCGTGTAGTCCACGCACATCCGCCAGGTGCCGTTCTTCTTGAGTACGAGCACCGGGTTAGCTAACCACTCTGGGTGGAAGACTTCAACAATAAACCCGGCCGCCAAGAGCCGGGCCACCTCTTCCCCAATAGCTTTCCGCCTCTCCTCATTGAACCGCCGAAGGAACTGCCTGACCGGCTTAAATTTCGGATCAACATTGAGGGTGTGCTCAGCGAGTTCTCTAGGTACACCTGGCATGTCAGAAGGTTTCCATGCAAAGATGTCCCTATTCTCACGGATGAACTCGATGAGCGCGCTTTCCTATTTTGGATCCAGGTTGGCACTGATGCTAAACTGCTGAGATGAATCTCCTGGAATGAAATCGACAAGTTTATTCTCATCAGCCGACTTAAATTTCATTGCCGGCTCATGCTCCGTAGTCGGCTTTTTCAGAGAGGTCATATCAGTTGGGTCAACATTGTCTTTGTAAAACTTCAACTCCTCTGTTGCACAAACAGATTCTGCATAAGCTGCATCGCCTTCCTCACATTCCAAGGCCACCTTCCGGCTGCCGTGAACCGTAATTGTCCCATTATGACCCGACATCTTGAGCTGTAAGTAAACATAACACGGCCGTGCCATGAACTTGGCGTAAGCCGGCCGCCCAAATATAGCATGGTACGGACTTCTTATCTTGACCACCTCAAAGGTCAATTTTTCCACCCTGTAGTTGTTCTCATCTCCAAAGGCCACTTCCAATTCGATCTTGCCGACTGGATAAGCCGACTTACCAGGTACCACACCATGGAAAATAGTGTTTGACTGGCTGAGGTGCTTATCAACCAACCCCATACGGCGAAAAGTCTCATAATAGAGGATGTTGATGCTGCTGCCTCCATCCATGAGCACCTTAGTGAACTTATATCCTCCTACTTGAGGAGCCACCACTAAGGCCAAGTGGCCCGGGTTATCCACCCGAGGAGGGTGATCCTCCCTACTCCACACTATAGGCTACTCAGACCACCGCAAGTAGCGTGGAACCGCCGGCTCAACAGCATTCACAGCCCTCTTATGAAGCTTCTGATCTCGCTTACACAGACTGGTGGTAAACACATGATACTGTCCACCGCTAAGCTGCTTTGGATTGGTCTGATAACCCCCCTGCTGCTGTTGATGACCCTAGCCAGACTGTTGATTAAAGCCACCTTGACCGTTCTGAGGATTAGAATTTGAGCCGCCGCCCGGGCCATGAAAACCGCCGGCGCCTGAGCCGCCGCCCGGGCCATTGTAATTCTTAAAGGCCTTCATGATTGGACAGTCCTTCCATAGATGAGTCGCTGGCTTCTCTCTAGAGCCATGCCTTGGACAAGGCTCATTCAACAGTTGCTCCAGCGTCGGGCCTGACCCGCCGCCTCGGGGAGGGGGCCTCCCTTTGCGTCGCTGGTTATTACCTTGTGAGCTGGTGTTGGCCACGAACTCTAGGCTGCCATCCGCCTTACGCTTGCCACCACCTTGGTTCCCCGGGTTAGGTTGATGACTCTTGCCATTGCCGTTCTTCTTTCCCTTCCCTGTCCTTTCATCATCTGAAGCGGGGTCCTTGGTACCATCAGAATCGGCGTATTTGACGAGAGCCGCCATCCGTGTACCCATATCATTGCAGTCGCGCTTAAGCCGCCCGAGTTTCATCTTCAGGGGCACGAAGCGACAATTCTGCTCCAACATTAAGACTGCAGAGCCGGCATCCATTTTATCAGACGAATGTATTATTTCTTTAACCCGGCGAACCCAATGCGTCGTAGACTCACCCTCCTGCTGTTTACAGTTAGTCAAATCCACAATTGACATACACTGCCTACAGGTATCTTTGAAGTTTTGGATGAACCGGGCCTTCAGCTCAGCCCAAGACCCAATGGAATTCGGCGGTAGCCCTTTCAACCAAGTGCGGGCAGTCCCATCTAACATCATGGTGAAATACTTGGCCATTGCCGCCTCACTGAACTCCAGCAGCTCCATGGCCATCTCGTAACTCTCGATCCAGGCTGCGGGTTGTAAGTCAGCTGTGTAATTAGGCACCTTCCTAGGGCCTTTGAAGTCCTTAGGTAGACGTTCATTACGGATAGCTGGCACTAAACAAGGGACACCTCCAGTTCTGGTAGAGATACCCACGTCGACGGAAGTCGTCGGATAAGCCGGGGGAGTCTGGTAAGCCGTCAATTGAGGCACTTGCTCTGCCTCTTGCCGCGCTCTGTCCTGGTCTACTGCGTGAAAGGCTCCATTATGAGCCGGGCCATGGCCAGGAGGCGGGTCATGCCGTCGGACGTTACTTGAGCCGGTCGCTGAGACTATGTGTCTGCTATAACTCGGGCTCCGGCCTGGACGAGGGGTCGAGTGGATCCTGTCCCGGCTGTAGGAGTACGCCTCTTGCTGCGCCAGTGTTGTCTGAAGGAGTTCCCTGACCCGGCGGGTCTCAATAGCCGTTGGAGAGTCGCCGTCAACTGGGAGAGCCGCCAGCCGTGCTGCCCCAGCGACCGTGTTCTGCAGCGGGTTATTATAATGACCCGGGGTTGTTGGCACGTACTTAGGCGGGGCAGGGGGCACTTGGGGAGGCCCCATCACTCGTGGCTGAATAGGGGTCCCAGACCCAGGCACTATGACCCCTGGCGGGTTACTAGACCCTCCACCTAGCGTGTTGAAGAGGTTGCGTGGATCGTAAACCGGAGGGAGTCGAGATTGGGTCTTTTGATGCCTCCTTCTCATGACCTCATTGGACGCGTTCTGATCCATCGTGAGTTGGAAGGACTGCGCCTGGATCAGCTGAGTTTGGGCGTCGAGAGCCGCCCTCTCCGCAGCCATCCTGATCCCTTCCGCTGCAAGATCCTCCTTAGCTTTCACTAGATCCAATTTTAACTATGCCACCTCCACATCGTGCTGAGCTTGATCTGCCGGGTCAACCGTGGCGGTTAACAGGGCCGTCATCTTGTCCGTGAGATCCATCAGTACTGAGCCGGAGAAGGCACCGGGTTTCCCGCTCCAGCAGCGGGGTTCTGAACAGGCTGCGCACCGGCCATAAAGACTCCAACCTGACTTGGCGGCTCAAACGGGTCCGGAATACTGTCACCATCGGAACAACCCATGAGCCTGCCATCTTGGAGTTGATACAATGAGTTTGACTCATCGGTGGACGACTCGCCGTCAGAGCCGGCGGCCGCCTCATCACCAGATCCAGATTGATCAGAGGGCCCTCCATGGATACATCCCACAAAAGCGTGCCTTAAGGCAGGCCGGGCCCGGGCGGGTCGTGCACGCTGAGCCGTCTCGATGAGATTGGCGCAGAGATCCGGCTCAGGGCCCGGTTCACCAATCTTGCCAATGAAAACATGAATTCCGCCGAAGGGGACCCGGTACCCGTACTCAATTGAGCCGGCGTTGGGGCCCCAGTTTGCATCGTCGATGTAGAGCTTGCCGCGACGACTCTTGGTCATCCGTCCCACAGCGTATCCCTTGAGCCCTTCGAAGCTGCCCTTCAAGAACTCGAATCCACCGTGCGCTGGCCCCACGGTGGGCGCCAACTGTTGTGGAATTGTCACGGCAGGTGTCCTCAAGCTAGGACTTAGTCGTGGAGCCATCGCAACTAGGAAGCTTAAAGGGGTTAGGCGGGACAAGGAATACGAGGGTTTATACTGGTTCGGCCCCTTACGGTGAAAGTAAAAGCCTACGTCCAGTTTGAGGTGGTATTGATTAGGGTTTCGATAACCAGGGAGCTAAACCGCTATGCCCGGCTCTCGATGAGATTGTTCCTCCCCTAAACCGCTGCCGGGTCGTCCCTTTATATAGGGAGGCTGAACGCCCAACAGCTCTCAGAGTCCCGGCCGGCTCATAAGAGTGTCCGGCTCGGACTCTCAACTATTCTTGTCTTACACTACAAGTTCTACCATAATAATGATTGCAACTACGGGCCTTAAGCAATATCCGAGTCTTAAGCCCATCTTTGGCCCACCGTCTTCAAGCTTGACTCCGGGCTTCTGGCATTGACCATATGAGTAACCCGGCCCCTCCTGGCGGGTGACTCTAAGGTCTATATCCTCAACATCCTCCGAATACTCCAAAGCAGCCCTCGAACACAGAAAACGTGTCCGGCTCTGCAAAACAAGTACCACACACAACCGCAGAGAGAGTAATATTTCATGGGTCCCATCTACTGACAACTTTTGTAGCGAGACATTACGTCCCTGCCCGGTCATTATTTCGAACCGTTTTTTAGCCTCCCGCTCCATGTTTCGAGATGCGGTTTTCATTGGCACCTCTTGTCGAAGCAGAGATCGTATCCCCTTATTGCAGGATTCTCATCAATACGGGCGTGGGTAATCCAACCGCGCCGCCTGCACGGCCCTTGGGGAATATGCGAGTTTTAAGGCAAATGGGGAGGCGCTTGGTATTCGCTGCCTTTATAAAGAGATAAGGATTCACCCTTTCACCCACGCCTTCTTTCTCTCTGCCCACCCATTCTCGAGCTCCAGCGTCCAAGCTTCCATCCTTTCCGCCTCAAAAAAGCACTCCGGCCATGTCCGGGTGTGGAGCGCAGGGCAAGTGGATGGCCTCCTCCGTCACGGAGAAGAACATCACGAAGCTCCGGGAGGCGGGGTACTTGGCCCAGGAAATCGCCCACCGGCTTCCGGCCACGGGGCAGATCGTCCCCACCCCGGAGCTCCACGAAAGGGTGGTGTTCATTTCCCACTTCGTCCGCGGGTTAGGGTGTCCTCCCCACCCCTTCGTCCGCGGACTCATGTTCTACTATGGGCTAGATTTCCACGATCTAGCTCCAAATTCTTTCCTCAACATTTCGGCATTCATTGTCGTGTGCGAGGCCTTCCTCCGCATCCCACCCCACTTCGGATTGTGGCTAAATATCTTCAATGTGAAGCCGAAGGTGGTGGGCGGTCAACACGCAGAGTGCGGAGGCGCTATGGTGAGCAAGCTCTCCAATGTCTCATGGCCCAAAGGTACCTTCGTGGAGACCGTCAAAGGGTGGCAACAACAGTGGTTCTACGTTACAGAGCCCCGCGACACCACCTGGGCCGCGGCTAGGGGTGGGCACTTCAAAATCGAAAACCAAAAAACCAAACCGAACCGAACCGATTTGTCAGTTTATTCGATGTTCGGTTGTATGGTTCGGTGTGAAATATGGTCGTTATTCGGTGTTTGGTGTCATGTTTGGTTTCCATCGCTAAGAAACCGAATTCACCGAGAAACTGATCTGTCTATATTCTAGTTTGGCTGGTTACCGTAAATGCAAGCGCAACAGCCAGCAACCGAGTTAATGTGCTGATCGGCCTAACCCAATGGGAAACGCTTCCAGCCGGGGCGCCGGCCGAAATTTCCGCCGGCCTCGTGTGGGTCGTTGGATGCATCTCAATCGAGCGGCCCTAATTTACCTTCGCGTGTGTCCCCATCGAACACTTTTCTTCTTCTTGCCTTATCTCTTCGCCTAGCCTCATCCTCCGTTTCTTCTCGCGTGTCCGAGGCTCCCAACCACCACAAGACCGCCATGGATTGTGTCAGCCGAGCTCACGCCCTTCCTTCCTCTCTCTCTCTCTCAGACTGCTTTTCCCACCATAACTCGCCTCTTCCTCCCGGATTGCGTCGGCCGAGCCCGCCGCTTTGCTAGATCCGCGACCATGGCGAGCTGCGATGGTCACCGTGGGGTGAGCTACAACGGCGGCGCGATGAGCAGGGGCCATGACCACGGGATGTTGGGACCACTTGCGCGCAGAAGCTGCATCCTCGTCATGGGGAGCTGCCGTTGAGGCCAGGAGCTACAACCCCTATCAGCAGAGGACAGGGACTCAGTAGTCACCGCAGGCACCGCGGTCACCATGGCCGGTTCCAGCAAATGTGACTGCTGGTTGCAGCAAACGCGAGCACGGGTTCCAGCACAAAATCTCGCTAGTTCCAACACCCGTTGCCCGTGGTTTTTGCTGGAGGCGACTGGCTGATTGCAGCAAATGCGGCCACTGGTTCCAGCATCTGCTAGATGCGGTTCCAGCAAATCATCTCGCTGGTTCCAACATTTTTCCATCGATGTGTCTTTTGCTGGAGACGACGTGGGGGCATGGTTATTTTTGCTGGAACCGGCAGCCGCAGTGCTACAACCGTTGGCGCATTTTGCTGCAACCATCGACGAGGACAAAGCTGCAATGGCGGGGCGACGAGGCACCAAGCTGCAACGGCGGGGCGACGAGGCTGAAGGGAGCGACGCCGTGTTGCAACGTCGAGGCAACTTTCCTGCAACCTTAGACGGATGAAGCTACTAGGCCATGGCTGTGCTCCGGCGAGGGAGGCGTAAGTTTTGCTGGAGCCGGCGGCTTGATCGGCAGCGAGCACGACTCGGTGGGGGCTGGAGCGTCATCGCCGGCCAAGTCCCATGTTCCTTGGCCATGGATTGCGTTGACCAAGTGTTCGGTAGAGATGGGGAACGATTCACTCGCGAATCAAGTGGTTGGTGTGGGCCTAATCAAACGGCTGCACGGTGACCGGCCGAAATTCGGCCGGTCGACCGGCGCCTAGTACTGCCCGCTATGCCCCACAATCATATATTTTCGTAACAAAAACTAATATATGGTTTCCACGACGTCCAGCCGACCAGTCGCATACTTCCCTAGCTTCTTCAAGTTCGAATGTGTTGATACATTCTAAAATGAAAGTTCTTATCTGTCAATATACGTAACACCATACAATGCTTAGTTCCAATCTCACAATTATACGTGACACCATGCTAATGATTAGTTTAATCCATTTGGAATATTTTATCTTTGTTTTGGATGCAACGATGGTCAAAGAGCTAGTGAATCCCCGGAACAAAAAAGTTGGTGAAGAAAAGTAAATATGCGTACATATGTCTCATGGATCTAGTTATTTTGTGCATTCTGTACAATGCCCACACTACACATTAGTCATGACACTTAGACTGATGGGTGCATGTAATTCGGTTTTTTGGTTAACCGAATAAACCGAACCGATATATTTCGGTTAAAATGGTTCGGTGTCTAAATTTTATGTAACTATTTCGGTGTTCATTTTCTCAAAACCGAATTTACAGAAAACCGAAGAAACCGAACCGAATTAACCATATAAACCGAACGCCCAGCCCTAGCCGCGACTCTCGAATTTAAGTCCGGGGCCCCAATGTGGCTTACCTCCTGGCTAGAAAAGGGCCTGGACTGGGCGTCGTCGGACGAGGTGTCAGCGCTGCAGACGTGCATCAAGAGCATGGTGGACAAGAACATCAAGCTTGTCAATGTGATCCAGGTGATGCTTTTTTGCCGGATCCTTCCTTGCCAAAGCCGGACTTGCAATTTGTGGGAGTTCGATCCGGCCAAGCACAAGACCTTGCAACATTTCTTCGGCGCTACACATGAAGGAATCTAGAAGGTGCTTTTTAAGGCCAATGAGACGTGGCCGAAGACGACCGAGGACCGTGGGTACAACCTGACCCATCCCGCCATTCCGGTAAGTTTTTCGTATTTCAAGGTGTATCCTTCACCTGTACATTCAAGGAAGATGTCTAAGCTTCCCCATTTGTCTTTTCAGGGCTGGACAAAGAAGGCGGAGCGGATCCAGTGTCCGGCTCCGCTGCCTGAAAACCCAGCTATCCCACTTCTGATGAAGATGCTGGTCCCGGCGCCCTACCAAGTGCCGGAGAAGAAGGCCAAGAAGAAGGGCCAGGTGGGAAGAGGCGGCCTTCGCCGTAAAGGCACTTCGGACGTGACATCCAAAGACGCCAAAACCCACTCCTCCCCCGCCGCCGAGGAGGAGGAGGAGGAAAGAAACTCTCCCCCCCTCCCCGAGGGGGGGAAGGAAGAAAACGGCGGCCTCCACGGATCTGGAGGCAGAGGCGTCCAAGAAGGGGAATGTCTCCCTTGCGGACAACTCCGTGTTGGACACTGATAGCAGCTCCGAGTGGCGCCCCAGGGAGAAGCCCCTGGTCAAATCGTAAGTACTCAAAGGCACTTATACACACATATATCCAACTTATTTACCTCATGGTTTTAATATGTTGAATCATGCGCTGCAGTCCAGCCCACACCCGCCCCCAGCGATCCTCATCTTTGGGGAATAATGTGACGCCCCCGATTCAATCGTACTCTAATCATACACGCAAATGTATACAATCAAGATCAGGGACTCACGGGAAGATATCACAACACAACTCTAAAAACAAAATAAGTCATACAAGCATCATAATACAAGCCAGGGGCCTTGAGGGCTCGAATACAAGTGCTCGATCATAGACGAGTCAGCGGAAGCAACAATATCTGAGTACAGACATAAGTTAAACAAGTTGCCATAAGATGGCTAGCACAATCTGGGATACAGATCGAAAGAGGCGCAGGCCTCCTGCCCGGGATCCTCCAATACTACTCCTGGACGTCGTCAACAGCCTGCACGTAGTAGTAGGCACCTCCGGTGTAGTAGGAGTCGTCATCGACGGTGGCGTCTGGCTCCTGGGCTCCAGCATCTGGTTGCGACAACCAGGAAGAAAGGAAAGGGGGAAAAGGGGGAGCAAAGCAACCGTGAGTACTCATCCAAAGTACTCGCAAGCAAGGATCTACACTACATATGCATGGGTATCTGTGTAAAGGGGCAATATCGGTGGACTGAACTGCAGAATGCCAGAATAAGAGGGGATAGCTAGTCCTGTTGAAGACTACGCTTCTGGCAACCTCCATCTTGCAGCATGTAGAAGAGAGTAGATGGTAAGTTCACCAAGTATCATCGCATAGCATAATCCTACCCAACGATCCCCTCCTCGTCGCCCTGTGAGAGAGTGATCACCGGGTTGTATCTGGCACTTGAAAGGGTGTGTTTTATTAAGTATCCGGTTCTAGTTGTCATAAGGTCAAGGTACAACTCCGGGTCATCCTTTTACCGAGGGACACGGCTATTCGAATAGATAAACTTCCCTGCAGGGGTGCACCACATAACCCAACACGCTCGATCCCCTTTGGCCGGACACACTTTCCTGGGTCATGCCCGGCCTCGGAAGATCAACACGTCGCAGCCCTACCTAGGCACAACAGAGAGGTCAGCACGCCGGTCTAAATCCTATGGCGCAGGGGTCTGGGCCCATCGCCCATTGCACACCTGCACGTTGCGTGGGCGGCCGGAAGCAGACCTAGCCCCCTTAATACAAGAGCAGGCTTACGGTCCAATCCGGCGCGCGCCGCTCAGTCGCTATAACGCCCACGATGCGGCTATATCTCCCACGTGTCGAGGCACGACTTAGAGGCATAACCGCATTGTGGTTTCGTCGCAAGAAGGGTCATCTTCACACAATCCCATGTAATGAACAAGAATGGGATAAAGAGTTGGCTTACAATCGCCACTTCACACAATACATAAATATAATCCATACATCATCCAAAATACACACATAGACCGACTACGGTCAAGATCCAAATGAACATAAGATAACCCCAAATGCTAGATCCCCGATCGTCCCAACTAGGCTCCACTACTGATCATCAGGAAAAGACACATAGTAACGACCACGTTCCTCGTTGAACTCCCACTTGAGATCGATCCCATCATCTGCACTGGCATCGTCAGCACCTGCAACTGTTTTGGTAGAATCTGTGAGTCACGAGGACTCAGCAATCTCACACCCGCGAGATCAAGACTATTTAAGCTTATAGGGAAGGATGGTGTAATGAGGTGGAGCTGCAGCAGGCAATAAGCATATATGGTGGCTAACATACGCAGAAGTGAGCGAGAAGAGAAGCAACGGATCGGTCGTCATCTAGCAATGACCAAGAAGTGATCCTGAACTCCTACTTACGTCATCCATAACTCAAACCGTGTTCACTTCCCGATCTCCGCCGAGAAGAGACCATCACGGCTATGCACACAGTTGATGTATTTTAATTGGGTCAAGTGACAAGTTCTCTACAACCGGACATTAACAAATTCCCATCTGCCTCATAACCGCGGGCACGGCTTTCGAAAGATAATACCCTGCAGGGGTGTCCCAACTTAGCCCATCATAAGCTCTCACGGTCAACGAAGGATAAACCTTCTCCCGGAAAGACCCGATCAGTCTCGGAATTTCGGTTTACAAGACATTTCGACAATGGTAAAACAAGACCAGCAAAGCCGGCCGAATGTGCCGACAAATCCCGATAGGAGCTGCACATATCTCGTTCTTAGGGCACACCGGATGAGCAGTCCGTACAACTAAAACCAATCCTCGAGTTTCCCCAAGGTGGCGCTGCAAAGGGCTCTAGTTTGGACCAGCACTCAGAGGAACACTGGCCCGGGGGTTTAAAATAAAGATGACCCTCGGGCTTTAGAAAACCCTGGGGAAAAAGGCTTAGGTGGCAAATGGTAAGACCAAGGTTGGGCCTTGCTGGAGGAGTTTTATTCAAGGCGAACTGTCAAGGGGGTCCCATAAATCACCCAACCGCGTAAGGAACACAAACTCAAGGAACATAATACCGGTATGACGGAAACTAGGGCGGCAAGAGTGGAACAAAACACCAGTCATAAGGCCGAGCCTACCACCCTTTACCAAATATATATAGATGCATTAATTAAATAAGAGATATTGTGATATCCCAACATATCCATGTTCCAACATGGAACCAACTTCAACTTCACCTGCAACTAGCAACGCTATAAGAAGGGCTGAGCAAAAGCGGTAACTTAGCCAAACAACGGTTTGCTAGGAAAGGATGGTTAGAGGCTGACATGGCAATATGGGAGGCATGACATAGCAAGTGGTAGGTAGCGCAGCATGGCAATAGAGCGAACAACTAGCAAAGCAAAGATAGAAGTGATTTCGAGGGGTGGTCATCTTGCCTGCAAGGTTCTCAGAGTTGTCGAAAGCTTGATCCTCGTAAGCGTACTCAACAGGTTCCTCGTTCACGAACTCGTCTCCCGGCTCTACCCAAGACAAGAACACAAGCAACGGAACCACAATCAATCACGAGAAATGCACAAGCAACATGATGCAAAACATGTATGATATGCAAGATATGATATGCGATGCATATGCGTGCTCCGGAAGGAAAATGATGAACAAGGCAGTAACTTGGCAACCCAAGCATGTCACTGGAAAGATGAGATGATTTCGGTCGAAATCGATATAAAGATCACCCGAAACGGATGCACGGTTGCAAATGGCAAGCAAAACAAGAATGACACGAATCTGCGATTAACAGCATGATAGCATTCAGAATACATCAAGAAACTATGCTACAACACTCCAACATAGCAACAAAGCATATGACAGTAATCTACAGGAGATGCTTGACAAAAGATGAACACTGAGCTACGGCTAGTTCACAACATAACAAACTCAAACAAGCATGGCAAAAGTGCAAAAGATAACAGGTTCACAGACTTGAGTGAAATTATTGGACATGCCTGAAACAGCATCACGTAGCAACGTTCAGAGCATGAAATCAACATGCTACAGGAACTTAACATAGCAAAACAAGGCATGGCAGTATCCTACTAAATTCATATAACAAAAGTCCCTTACTGAACATAAGCCAAAAAGGACCAGAAGATATGATGGCACCCATGTAAACATAGCAAGTTTCGTTAACAGGTTTCGGACTTGGCAGAAAACAGAGCATGGCAGAAACAATAATATGAAGGCATCTTTGTGAGCTTGATGCACTCACTACAGAGCTATGCATGACAAAACAAGCAAACCTACAGCAAGATGGCATGTTTATGAAGCTATCCATGGCAATAACAAAAGCATAGCATGTATGAATCAACTTCAATAAGCTTGGCAAAATTGAATAACACGTAAACAATCTGCCAGAAATATTTTATATCAAAAGTAGAGCAAGATTGAGTCATGCTATGGTGCTCCATAATTGCAAACAAGGGCAGGAATGGATCAATTACAACTATAGCTACAAAACATCATTACTGAACATCTCCAAAATATGCATGGATCTCCCTGTAGCATCAAGTTTACATGGCAACAAAATAACAACAGACAAAAATACATGGCATGCACCATAAGATACAATAATATGAAGGCATCCTTACTGAACATCTCCCTGAAATCAGAAACATTACGGGACCTAGTTTGCATGCTTGTGCTAGTCACCACAGAGATCACAAAAATACATGACATGCACCACTGGAAAGATAGCATGTCATACTACACAACACATGTAGAGCTCATGACCATAAGATGCACAGATTAAATGATACAAAAATAAGAAATCTCCAAGTTCTGCTAAGAACCAGCAGATAACAGCAACTAGCACTCTTGCACCATAGATTTGGGCATCAAGATGGCCTCTAATGAACATGGTGCAATTGAACAAAATGTAGAGCATCACGAGACGAACAATTTGACATATTACACACACGAAACGGAGCTATATGCAGAGAGTTATGATGCTATGAACATGGGTATATAATATGAAATTGCAAAAACTTGGGAAAAATCGGGGGTCTCGGGTCAACCTCTGGCGTTGACCCAGATCGGATCGGCTAGGGTTCTTCGACGGCGGCGGCGTGGCCCACCGGAGATGGAAGCAGCGGTGGCCGGAGGGGAGGAGAGGACGGCGCCGGCGCGGTGGTGCGGTGGAGGAGAAGAGCTCGGGGCTCGGGCGCGGGGAAGGACGGCGGGGCGCGGCGGCACGCTGGCGGGCTCGCCGGAGTTCGTCGCCGGCAGGAGGAGGCGACGCGGCGG
>NC_057799.1:41481849-41504550 GCF_018294505.1 Triticum aestivum | reverse complement strand
GGGGCAGCGGGCGACGGCGCGGGGCGCGGCTGGGATCGAGGGCCGGCGCTGGGCCCTCGCGGGCTTCGGCGGCGCGCGGGGTACGGGGGTGACGTGGCGGCGCGTGAGTGGCTGGAGGCGGCGGCGGCTTTGTCCGGCGACGTACAGACACGTCCGGCGGTGCCGGAGGGCCATTTTTAGGGTTGGACTGCGAATGTATACGGGAGGGGATGCACTTATATAGCTAGAGGGAGCTAGGAGAGTCCAAATGAGGTGCGGTTTTCGCCCACACGATCGCGATCGAACGACCTACAGCATGGATCAGAGTTTGGTGGGTTTTGGGCTGTTTTTAGGGGGGTTTTGCTGGAACACACAGAAGGCATCTGCAGTTACCCGGTTAACCGTTGGAGTACCAAACGACCTCCAAATGGAACGAAACTTGATCGGTGGTCTCCGGGTGGTATACTAAGGCCACTTGACAAGCCTCGGTCCATTTCGAGAACGTTCGACACCCGCACACGAAAGAAAACAAGAGGGGTGCACCAGAGGAGATAGGAGCGCCGGATTGCAAAACGGACAACGGAGAAAATGCTCGGATGCAAGAGACGAACACGTATGCAAATGCAATGCACATGAAGACATGATATGAAATGCATGACATGGACAAAATGCAAAACGAAAGACAAAACCCGGCCACGAAGTGAATATCATAACACATAGCCGGAAATGGCAAGGGTCGGAGTTACAAATATGGAAAGTTACATCCGGGGTGTTACAACACTCCACCACTACGAGAGGATCTCGCCCCGAGATCTAGGACTGAAAGAACTCCGGATATTCGGAACGGAGATGGTCCTCGCGTTCCCAGGTGGCTTCCCGGTCGGAATGGTGTGACCACTTCACTTTCAGGAATTTGATTGACTTGTTGCGAGTCTTGCGCTCAGTTTCTTCAAGAATAGCAACGGGGTGCTCATGATAAGACAAATCTTCTTGGAGGTCAATCTCTTCGAAGTTGATAGTGCGCTCGGGCGTTTTGAAGCACTTGCGAAGCTGTGACACGTGGAACACATCGTGCACGTTCCCGAAGTTGGAAGGAAGCTCAAGTTGATAGGCGAGGTCGCCTCTTTTGCGAATGATCTTGAAAGGACCCACGTATCTAGGGGCAAGCTTCCCTTTGATACCGAAGCGACGAGTGCCTTTCATTGGAGAGACGCGGAGGTAGACATGGTCTCCGATCTCGAAAGCCAAATCACGATGCTTACTATCATAGTAACTCTTCTGGCGCGATTGCGCGGCTTTGAGATTATCACGGATGACTTTACACATTTCTTCTGCTTCTGTGATTAAGTCATTGCCAAGAAGTTGGCGTTCACCAGTCTCTGACCAATTGAGAGGAGTGCGGCACTTTCTGCCATAGAGAATCTCGAATGGGGCCTTGCCCGAACTTGCTTGGAAGATGTTGTTGTAGGAGAATTCAGCATATGGAAGACAATCTTCCCATTTCATGCCAAAGGAAATGACACAAGCCCTGAGCATATCTTCAAGAATTTGATTGACTCGCTCGACTTGGCCACTAGTTTGAGGATGGAAAGCTGTGCTGAAGCGAATGTTTGTGCCCATGGCCTTCTGGAAGGAGTCCCAGAACTTAGAGGTGAAGATGCTTCCACGATCAGAAGAAATCAATTGTGGAATGCCGTGCAAGGAGACAATTCTGGAGGTGTAAAGCTCTGCCAACTGAGCTGCTGTGATGGATTCTTTGATTGGAAGGAAATGAGCCACTTTAGAAAGCTTGTCAATGACAACAAAGATAGCATCATTTCCGCGCTTGGACTTGGGAAATCCAGTCATGAAGTCCATTTCGATATGATCAAACTTCCATTCTGGGATAGCAAGAGGTTGGAGGAGACCAGCTGGTCGTTGGTGTTCTGCTTTCACTCTTCGACAGACATCACATTCATTCACGAATTGAGCAATTTCTCGCTTCATTCGAGTCCACCAATACAGCTGCTTGAGGTCATGATACATCTTCGTACTTCCAGGATGAATGGACAGAAGAGAATTGTGCGCTTCGTTCATAATGACTTTCCTTAGATCACCTTTAGGAACCACAATCCGGTCCTCGAAGAATAATGTGTCTCTGTCATCAATGCGATAGCACTTGTATTTGGAAAGACCCTTGTCGATACCACGTTTCACCTTCTTCACCATGGCATCACGAAGTTGTGCCTCACGAATTTGATCTTCCAAAGTAGGAGAGACTATGAGGTTGGCAAGGAAGCCTTGAGGAACAACTTGGAGATTCAGCTTGCGGAAAGCTTCACAAAGATCCGGTTGGAAAGGCTTGAGAATTAAACTGTTGCAATAAGCCTTCCTGCTTAAAGCATCTGCAATGACATTGGCTTTGCCTGGAGTATATTTAATACTCAGATTGTACTCTTGAATCATTTCGACCCATCGAGTCTGCCTGAGGTTGAGGTTGGGCTGAGTGAAGATATACTTGAGACTCTTGTGATCGGTGAAAATGTCCACTTGTCTACCCAACAAGAGATGTCTCCACGTTATTAATGCATGGACAACTGCCGCCAACTCAAGATCGTGAGTGGGGTAGTTCTTCTCGTTGGGCTTCAACTGACGAGAGGTATAGGCCACAACTTTCTTCTCTTGCATTAACACAGCACCGAGACCTTGGAGAGAAGCATCACAAAAAATTTCAAATGGCTTGGATTCGTCAGGAGGAGTTAAGACAGGAGCGGTGACGAGTTTCTCTTTGAGAGTGTTGAAAGCAACGTCACACTCAGGAGACCAGACATACTTCACATGCTTCTGGAGGAGGTTGGAAAGAGCCTTTGCAATCTTAGAGAAATTCTCAACGAATCTTCGGCAATAGCTTGCAAGACCAAGAAAACTGCGGAGCTGCTTGACATTCTGAGGAGGTTCCCAATTCACAATTGCGGACACCTTCTCGGGGTTAACAGCGATGCCCTTGGCAGAGATGATGTGACCAAGGAAAAGAACTTCATCGAGCCAAAACTCACATTTGGAGAACTTCTGATAGAATTGATACTCTCTGAGCTTGTCGAGCACCAATCGCAAATATTTGGCATGGTCCTTCTTATTCTTGGAGAAGACCAATATATCATCGAGATACACCAGGACGAATTCATTGGTATAGGGGCTGAATATGAAATTCATCATCCGAGAGAATACTGGAGGAGCATTAACAAGGCCGAAAGACACGACAGTATATTCATAAGAACCAAAGCTTGTTCTAAATGTTGTCTTCGGAATATCTTCTTCACGAATGCGAATCTGATGATAACCCATACGAAGGTCAAGCTTCGAGAAAACTTTAGCACCTTTGCGTTGCTCGAATAGCTCATTGATATTGGGAAGTGGATACTTGTTCTTGATTGTCTTCTTGTTCAATGGACGGTAGTCGACACAAAGTCGGTCCGTGCCATCCTTCTTCTTGACAAAAAGAACACCACAACCCCATGGAGAAGAACTCGGTCTGATCAAACCCAGACGCTCTTGTTCATCGAGCTGTTTCTTCAATTCCTTCAGCTCGTTGGGTCCAAGCTTGTATGGACGCTTGCAAACGGGTTCAGTGTCGGGCTCAAGATCGATAACGAACTCAACTGGCCGGTGAGGAGGCATACCCGGAAGCTCTTCTAGAAAGACATCTTGATACTCACAAACGACTGGAATTTGAGAGATGGCATTCAACTCGCCCTTCTCATTGAGAGAAAACAACCGAATGGTTTCATCACGAGCGGCATAAATGATGACATCCTCAGAAGAATGTGTCAATTGAATTTCCCTGGCAGCACAATCAAGTTGAGCCTTGTGCTTAGAAAGCCAGTCCATCCCGAGAATTAGATCAATATCCGAGTCACCAAGAACAATTGGAGAAGACAGAAATTCATAGTCGCCCATCTTGATTGCGGAATCCCGAACGAATGCTCGAGAAGTCAGTTGTCGAGCCGGAGAAACAATAGACAGAGGACTCGGCAATACTTCAGTAACCAGATCATGCATAGCCACAAAAGGTCTAGAAATGAAAGAATGCAATGCACCAGTATCAAAAAGAACTTTTGCAGGAATATCATTAACAGGAAGATTACCCATTATCACATCAGTAGATTCCTCCGCTTGAGCTGCATTCATCATGTTCACCTTAGCAGACTTTGGGTTATGCTTGACCACTGCATTGCTGGAAGATCTGACAGGAGGAGGGGGCGGAAGACGCCTTTTGTCGTGGAATTGTCATGGCAGATGTCCTCGAGCTAGGACTTAATCGTGGAGCCATCGCAGCTAGGAAGCTTGAAGGGGTTAATGCGGGACAAGGAACACGAGGGTTTATACTGGTTCGGCCCCTTACGGTGAAGGTAAAAGCCTATGTCCAGTTTGAGGTGGTATTGATTAGGGTTACGATCACCAGGGAGCTAAACTACTATGCCCGGCTCTCGAGGAGATTGTTGTCGTCCCTAAACCGCTGCCGGGTCGTCCCTTTATATAGGGAGGCTGATGCCCTGCAGCTCTCAGAGTCCCGGCCGGCTCATAAGAGTGTCCGGCTCGGACTCTCAACTATTCTTGCCTTACACTACAAGTTCTACCATAATAAATATTATAACTACGGGCCTTAAGCCATATCCGGGTCTTAAGCCCATCTTTGGCCCACCGTCTTTAAGCTTGGCGCCGGGCTTCTGGCAGTGACCCTATGAGTAACCCGGCCCCTCCTGGCGGGTGACTCTAAGGTCTATATCCTCAACATTAGGCCCCAGATTGATTTGAGCCGGCTCATGTCAATCTTCAATTCTTTCGACAGAGAAAATCTCCGGCTTATCATTTGTGTGAAGGCCATAACCCGGCGTGACGTCATCCTCTGGTCTCCGGATAATCCGCCGTGACGTCATCTTCCATTAAGCCCGTTGTTTACTCCGCCAGATCCGCAACGGATCTTTGCTTTTACTGTCCTCCTGAAAATCGAGGCGTTTTGTGAGGAGATAACCACGCCGTGGACTCCTTGATCCTCGCGCCCACTCATGAGCTTGCCTTATAAATAGGCCGGCCCGTCGGGCCTTCAGCCACCTCTCTCTCCTTCGTCTTCTTCCTCGCGCCACTGCTCCCCTGCCCGAGCTCTGCTGCTGTCGCCGCCGCGGGTCTCCTCGTCGTCATCAACTCAGGCCGCTGCATCACCCTGATCTGACCAGAGATACGCGACGACTTCCGCGACTCACCAGCCTCTGTAAGCTCCTTCTGCCCTGCTAGAACAGATCTGCGGTAGGGTTCGAGTAGTTCATCCGTGTTCTTCGCCATTGCCCGCAAGTTCTTTAGTAGTTTTCATTTTTACTGCTCCTTTTTGATCTTAGCCCGTATGGAACCACTGCGGTAGATGTTTTAGCACCCATTTCAAACACAAGTAGACTTCTTTTCACTGCATAAATACCTCATTCGAGCTCAAGAACTCCCATGCGTCTGTATTTTAGGTCTAGAAAATTTTCTTTTACCCGACCATTTTGATCCAAAATTTTTACTGCGTGTGTGAAACCTATTTTACCACACTTAGTAAAAAACTACAATCATTGAATCTTAGCGGTTTACAGCTCCGGTTTAAAGAAACCACGTGCCGTAGAACCTTCCGGCTTAAAGAAAATCATGCGCCACAAAAATTTCCGGCTTAGCTGTGATAAGGCCTGTAGACAATCAAATTATTCTCAATCCCTCGGCGGCTTAAATAGCCGGATGCACTTAAGTGTATACCATTAGTCCCCTTATAAGCCGCCACCTTCATATTGAACTGTAGATTGCTCCCGGCTCATAATTAATCCGGATGTTTTTCCTTTTATCATAGACTGCCGACTTTCACCATGCCTCCCAAAGCTCCCAAAGCTCCCATCACTTGCAATTGGATGAGGTCCAATGTCACCGACGAGACACTAGCGGACTTTGTAAAGTCAGGCCACCTGCCAAAGAAAGATGTCATGTCCTACCGTGCCCCTGACCCGTCAGAAGAGAGACCACAGCCAAGGGACGGGGAGGTAGTCATTTTTGCGGATCACATGAGCTGGGGCTTCGCATCGCCCGGCTCAAAGTTTTTTAGAGATGTTCTAAACTTCTTCGATTTGCGGCCTCAAGATATAGGACCCAACTCAGTGTCCAACATCTGCAATTTCCAAGTCTTCTGCGAGGTTTACCTTGGAGAAGAACCTAGTCTGCTGCTCTTCAGAGAGCTTTTTTACTTGAACCGTCAGAATGAGTGCGCCAATGGGCCAAGTCTGGAATTAGGTGGCATCTCCATCCAGCAGCGTAGGGACTGCCTTTTCCCTTACGTAGAGCCGCCCAGCCACCCCAAGGACTGGAACCTGACGTGGTTTTACTGCCAAGACACGTCGCCGGCTAACGAGAGTCCATTGCCCGGCTTTCGCCCCTCGCGTCTAGAGCCGACTCACCCACTGTCCGACAAGCTGACTCAAGCGGAGCGCCAACCTCTGCTCCCAACCATCAACAAGATCAAGGCTCTCCTGGGCAATGGTCTGAATGGAATCGACCTGGTCCGGGTCTGGATCTCCTGGCGGGTGATCCCATTAAGCCGCCGCCCCAGCTTAATGTGCGAGTACACGGACCAAAAAGATGACCCTCAGAGACACAGCCGCAATGACCTTCCTGAGGATGTTGCAGAGGAGATGACCAAGGCTCTATTGAACGAGAGCTTGGCAGATTGCGGAAGGACCGGGTTAGCCCCCTTCTGTAAGACCAACCCAGCCCCAGCGGGAAGCCGCTGAACTGAACATTTTATCTTCTTCTGTATACATCTTTCATCTGAAACATTTTTAAGAAAACATCATTATATTCTTTTCGGCTGATGACAAGTTTTGGCGGGTCAAGTATGACCACGAAGCGGCCAAGAAGGCCAGAAAGGCGAAGAAAGCCGCCAAGAAAGCCGCTCCCCGTAAGAAGGGAAGCAGGCCTACTACTTCAGAGCTGATGCAATTAAGCGACAGCTCCGAGTCAGAGGTAACCCATGAGCCTTTAAGTCCTTGCTGTATTTGTTGTTTGTTGCTGTCCGCCTTATCAATACTTGCTCATTGTCAGGATGACACCGGCGCAAGTAACCCGGTGGTTGAAGAGGTAATGTCACTTTCCTCCGACTCGGAGCCCTTGCCAAAGCTGAAAGTCCGAAGGGTAACCCGGAAAGTAAGCTTTTCACATCCTTTAGCTTATCAAGATCCTCAATTTATTTTGAAGCGAAAGGTTCATGAGAGCCGACGTCACACCCGGACCAGCAAGGACACCGATCTCTCCTCCGGGTTACCTGACGCATCAAGGAAGCGCCGAACTGAGGTTATTTCCCACTTGTACCCTTTTCATCCGTTGGCGGGTGTTATACGTCAGCCACTCAATTCTTCTGACTCAAACTATCAGGAGACCTCCCCCTCTTTGGGCGACTCTATGCAGTCGAGTCTTCCGGCTTTCAAGACCGCGCCCGAGTAATGACAACCAACTCATATTATACTTGTCTGTACTTACCCTTTTTGTGCTTAACGTTTCTGTCCTTTCAGTGCCCAGGCAAAGCTCACCAAGAGAGCGAAGAAGACCAAGTCAGCCGGAGTGCCGGACTTATCTGAACCGGAGGTGACGGCTCAAGAGCCGCCAGCTGCCTCCGCCCCCGAAGCCACCATTCCAACCGACAAGGCACCTGAGGCCGCTGCCCCAACTACCAAGGCAACTACAGAAGCTTCTGTTAACCTGGAAGCCTCCAGCTCGGCTCCACCAGTAGACGACCTGGACGTGGTAATCACCCGGACGGAGTTCGTTGAGCCGGGGAGACCTACCGTGCTGGCCAAGTGCTCCGCTAAGGGGGAGTTGCTGCAGCCCCACCGGGTGAACCTGGACCTCTCCGACTACACCAACCTGAGCATTGGAGAGCTCGTCTCTGGCTACATCAGCCAAGTGCACAAGAGCCGGGACGCAGAGGTCGCCATGGTGAACCAAATCCAGCAAAAATCTGAGGTATCATTCTGCTGTCCTCTTAATTACTGCATAGTTACCTTTACCATGCTAGCCCCAAGTCAACGACTTATGATTGAATATGTTGTAGACTTAGGTCCCGGCTTACTCCATTGAGCCGGCAGTTTGTAGATAGATACGTTCAATATGCATTAGCCCCCAAGTGCCAAGTGTCTTTGCTTGGAAAACGCTTGGGACTTATATAGTAACTGTTCATGCCATAACCCGGAAACTTATACAGGCCGCTGGCAAGAAGCTTGAGGGTGACCTTGCTAATGTCAAGAGCCGGCTGAAGATGCAAGAGATGGAGACCCGGAAGGCAAATGCCAAGTTCGTGTCCAGCATCGCCGTGCAAGAGAAACTGAAGACAGAATTCGAAGCTGAGCGGAAGGCATGGGCCGAAGAAAAGGCCGCATTGGTGACCCGGGCTGAACAGGCGGAGAAGACTCTCTCCGAGAAGACCGCCAAGCTCTCCAGCCTAAAGTGCCAGGTTTCCCAGATGGTGGCCCCCATCTTCGGTAAGTCGCCTCACCGGCTTTCATCAAGTTTAGAATGTTTATATCTCATAATTCATCCTTGTCGCCGGCTTATCTGATTCTGTTAAACAGGTTCCAGAAGTGCCAACCTCAACCAGAGCGTGGTCACCAAGCTGAAGGCCGTGTATACCCTGGTGGAGCAGCTCTACACTGGGTCACAGCGTGCCTTAGCTGTGGTGGCCTTATCCAACGAGGTGCCGACTCACTTGGCAGAAGTCCTTCGCCGGCTCGCTGTACTGCCTCAACGGATTCAAGAGCTGCGACGGGCCTCTGCAAGAGCCGGAGCAATCGCCGCGCTGAGCCGGGCCAAAGCATTCCTGCCGGAGATAGACCCGGCGGACATCGCCCTTGGCTATCCAAGCCTGAAGGAAGACGACTCCGCTTTCGATCAGAAGGACTTCGCAGCTTGCGTGAAGGCTGTACGCCCGGTGGCTACTCTTATCGGCAACGATACAGATCTGACCAAGTACCTGCCGGGTTATAATGCGGAGAATCAGAGGATCCCGACCCCTCGCTATGAAGCTCTCAACTTGATCCCGCCGGCTCGTCAGCACACTTTCGCCCCGGAGATTGACCCGGCCGGGTTAATTGACGAGGAAGCCCAATTCGAAGCTCTCAGCGGCATCGACTGGAAGTCATCAACTTTCCAGGTCTTGGGATCAGCCGGAGGAGAAGATAGGAACGAGCCGGAGACTTCAACTCAGCAAGCGTTATAACTCGGCTGGCGGTTTACCAAACAATGCCTCACCCTTTTTGGACTCAACGAGTCTTGTAATAGAGTAGGACCAACACTTTATTTTTGCCGTGTCATCGTGCATGCCTTGAATGCTTGAAGTTTTATCGAAGTTATCCCCTTTATATTTCTCCGGGTCATTCTTTCCCCTTAGTCTCAAATAATTGCCTTTAACTATCCTGCATAGAAAGATGAATCAGAAGTCTCCAGGCGGCTTACCGCCCTGAGAGTCATATGTTTTAGATATATAACCCGGAAGGTGAATCAAAAAAGACTGGTCCTCAATTATATCCTTAACACAGCCGTAATAACACACAGAACGACCTGCAAGCATACCTCCGGTTTAGATAACCCGGGGAATAAGGTTGGTACCTTAATTCCGATTTACTTGTCGTAATGACACCCATTGTGTTCAACTAACACTGTAAACCAAAGTTAAGCCGGCAAAGTGAGACCCGGCCATACACACGTTGAAATATTCAGACGGAACTTGCCATAAACAGAGGAACTTAGGGGCTTCTGGTTCGAACACGACCAGAGACCCGGCCCAAAGGGGTTATGCTAAGATGTGTATACGATCATATAGCCCCCAGTGGGTGTGGCGATGCCAATCAAGAGGGTACCGACAGCTATGTTCTCTTTGGTTCGAATACGACCCATGTATGAACAGGAAGCCCCCAAGTGATTTTAAGAATTGTTTAACGACGCTGATTCGAATACGATCCACGTCGGTTCTCAGAGGGGTTAAACTATGATTCAAATATGACCAAAGGTAACCTCCCAATGAGCTCGGCACTTTGCCAATCAAATGGGTATCGACAGCTATGTTCTCTTTTGTTCGAATACGACCCATGTTTGAACAGGAAGCCCCCAAGTGACCTTATTGCTTACGTCTAAATTCGAATACGATCATAAGCCGGATCCTCCTTTAAGTCATCATGTAATCTTGCAATGAAAACAACACGTGCATATTTGGAGGAGAGAAAAAAGGACAGAGCTCCTGCTTTATTGCTTATCATAATATATACATGGCTGAGAAAAATATGTACACCACGAGAGCCGGTGGCTCAAGTGTAGTAAGGCCGAAGCTGAGCTATGTTCCACGGCCGACGGGTCTCTTCCTCCGACTTACGCGAATCTTTGTGCTCCCGAATGTCAATGAGGTAATATGACCCGTTGTGCAAGTTCTTGCTGACCACAAAGGGCCCTTCCCAAGGCGGGGATAACTTGTGTGCATCTATTTGATCCTGGATGAACCGGAGCACCAGATCGCCTTCCTGGAAGACCCGGGATTTAACCCGGCAGCTATGATAACGGCACATGTCTTGTTGGTAAATCGCTGAACGGGCTGCTGCCACATCACGCCGTTCGTCCAACAAGTCAAGAGCATCTTGGCGCGCATGTT
Source organism: Triticum aestivum (assembly GCF_018294505.1). Lineage (NCBI taxonomy): Eukaryota > Viridiplantae > Streptophyta > Magnoliopsida > Poales > Poaceae > Triticum > Triticum aestivum. The sequence continues at coordinate 41,493,887 of NC_057799.1, read as the reverse complement.
CATTATCCGCCTCAACGTAAGCCGCCACGCGAGGTGAGTCATGACGGATGTCACTGGGGAGGACTGCTTCTACTCCATAAACAATGAAGAAAGGCGTAAAACCTGTAGACCTGTTAGGAGTAGTGTTGATGCTCGATAACACGGAGGGCAACTCCTCTACCCAACAACCCGGCGTCCGTTGCAAAGGGACCAAAAGCCGGGGCTTGATACCCTTCAGAATCTCCTGATTAGCTCTCTCAGCTTGACCATTGGATTGAGGATGAGCCACTGAGGAAACATCAAGTCGGATATGCTCTCGTTGACAAAACTCTTCCATGGCGCCATTGGAGAGATTGGTGCCATTGTCAGTTATAATGCTGTGCGGAAAGCCAAAGCGGAAAATCACCTTTTTCATAAATTGAACCGCCGTGGCTGCATCGCACTTGCTAACTGGCTCAGCTTCCACCCACTTTGTGAATTTGTCAACTGCCACCAAGAGGTGGGTCTTCTTATCCTTGGACCTTTTAAAAGGCCCAACCATATCAAGCCCCCAGACCGCAAAGGGCCAAGTGATTGGGATCATCCTCAGCTCCTGAGCCGGCACATGAGCCCGTCGTGAGAACCTCTGGCAACCATCACATTTACTGACCAAATCCTCCGCATCAGCATGAGCCGTCAGCCAATAAAAACCATGGCGAAAAGCCTTGGCCACAAGAGACTTTGAGCCGGCGTGATGGCCGCAATCCCCTTCATGGATCTCACGCAAGATCTCTTGACCTTCCTCAGGGGAAACACAACGCTGAAACGCCCCCGTAACACTGCGGTGATGCAGCTCCGCATTGATAACAATCATTGACTTAGCCCGCCAGGTTATTTGCCTGGCCAAAGTTTCATCCTCAGGCAACTCGCCCCGGGTCATGTAAGCCAGATACGGCATTGTCCAGTCTGGTATGATATGAAGAGCCGCCACCAGTCGTGCCTCCGGGTCGGGGACAGCCAAGTCTTCCTCCGTAGGTAACTTAACAGAAGGGCTATACAGGACGTCCAGGAAAGTGTTAGGCGGCACTGGTTTTCGCTGAGAGCCCAGCCGGCTTAAAGCATCCGCCGCCTCGTTCTTCCTGCGATCGATGTGTTCCACTTGGTAACCCTGAAAGTGCCCAGCAATGGCATCGACCTCGCGGCGATAAGCCGCCATGAGAGGGTCCTTTGAATCCCACTTTCCTGATACTTGCTGAGCCACCAAGTCTGAGTCGCCGAAGCACCTTACCCGGCTTAAGCTCATCTCCTTAGCCATCCGAAGACCATGGAGCAAGGCCTCGTACTCAGCCGCGTTGTTAGTGCATGGAAACAGCAACTGTAGCACATAATGGAACTTGTCACCTTTAGGGGAAGCCAACATGACTCCAGCCCCCGAGCCCTCCAACTGCCTGGACCCATCAAAGTGGATAGTCCAATATGTGTTACCCGGCTTCTGCTCGGGCACTGGTGACTCTGTCCAGTCATTGATGAAATCCACCAAGGCCTGAGATTTAACAGCAGTGCGTGGCACATACTTGAGACCATGAGGTCCAAGCTCTATAGCCCACTTAGCTACTCTCCCTGTGGCCTCTCTGTTCTGAATGATATCACCAAGAGGTGCAGAACTGACAACCGTGATGGGATGACCCTGAAAATAATGCTTAAGTTTCCGGCTCGCCATGAACACACCGTAAACAAGCTTCTGCCAATGCGGATATCGCTGCTTGGACTCAATGAGCACTTCGCTGACATAATAAACCGACCGCTGAACCGGATGCTCCTTACCCTCCTCCTTGCGCTCCACCACCATAGCCACACTGACGGCTCGTGTGTTTGCCGCCACATATAATAATAAGGGCTCCTTATCAACCGGAGCAGCAAGGACTGGAGGCTCTGCCAGCTGCTTCTTCAAATCCTCAAAGGCAGTATTAGCTACATCATTCCAGACAAAGTTATCAGTTTTCTTCATCAACTGATATAATGGCATGGCTTTCTCACCCAAACGGCTTATAAACCGGCTTAAAACAGCGATGCGACCCGCCAAGCACTGAACGTCATTTATACATGCCGGTTTAGCCAGGGAGGTGATGGCCTTGATCTTCTCCGGGTTAGCTTCAATGCCTCTGTCAGAAACCAAAAAACCCAAGAGTTTGCCTGCAGGAACACCAAAGACACACTTGGCTGGGTTAAGCATCATCTTGTAGACCCGGAGATTATCAAAGGTTTCCCTTAAATCATCTATCAGGGTTTCCTCTTTTATGGACTTAACCACAATATCGTCCACATAAGCGTGAACGTTGCGCCCAATCTGTTTATGAAGACAGTTCTGTACACAGCGCTGGTAAGTCGCCTGTGCACACTTGAGCCCAAAGGGCATAGACACATAGCAGAAGGCTCCAAAGGGAGTGATGAACGCCGTCTTCTCCTGGTCCTTAACTGCCATCTTAATCTGATGATATCCGGAATAAGCATCCAAGAAACTTAAGCGTGCACAACCTGCCGTAGCATCAATGATTTGATCAATACGGGGGAGGGCAAAAGGATCAGCCGGACACACTTTGTTCAAGTCCGTGTAGTCCACACACATCCGCCAGGTGCCGTTCTTTTTGAGTACGAGCACCGGGTTAGCTAACCACTCTGGGTGGAAGACTTCAACAATAAACCCGGCCGCCAAGAGCCGGGCCACCTCTTCCCCAATAGCTTTCCGCCTCTCCTCATTGAACCGCCGAAGGAACTGCCTGACCGGCTTAAATTTCGGATCAACAATGAGGGTGTGCTCAACGAGTTCTCTAGGTACACCTGGCATGTCAGAAGGTTTCCATGCAAAGATGTCCCTATTCTCACGGATGAACTCGATGAGCGCGCTTTCCTATTTTGGATCCAGGTTGGCACTGATGCTAAACTGCTGAGATGAATCTCCTGGAATGAAATCGAAAAAGTTTAGTCTCATCAGCCGACTTAAATTTCATTGCCGGCTCATGCTCAGTAGTCAGCTTTTTCAGAGAGGTCATATCAGTTGGGTCAACATTGTCTTTGTAAAACTTCAACTCCTCTGTTGCACAAACAGATTCTGCATAAGCTGCATCGCCTTCCTCACATTCCAAGGCCACCTTCCGACTGCCGTGAACCGTAATGGTCCCATTATGACCCAGCATCTTGAGCTGTAAGTAAACATAACACGGCCGTGCCATGAACTTGGCGTAAGCCGGCCGCCCAAATATAGCATGGTACGGACTTCTTATCTTGACCACCTCAAAGGTCAATTTTTCCACCCTGTAGTTGTTCTCATCTCCAAAGGCCACTTCCAATTCGATCTTGCCAACTAGATAAGCCGACTTACCAGGTACCACACCATGGAAGATAGTGTTTGACTGGCTGAGGTGTTTATCAACCAACCCCATACGGTGAAAAGTCTCATAATAGAGGATGTTGATGCTGCTGCCTCCATCCATGAGCACCTTAGTGAACTTATATCCTCCTACTTGAGGAGCCACCACTAAGGCCAAGTGGCCCGGGTTATCCACCCGGGGAGGGTGATCCTCCCTACTCCACACTATAGGCTGCTCAGACCACCGCAAGTAGCGTGGAACTGCCGGCTCGACAGCATTCACAGCCCTCTTATGAAGTTTCTGATCTCGCTTACACAAACTGGTGGTAAACACATGATACTGTCCACCGCTAAGCTGCTTTGGATTGGTCTGAAAACCCCCCTGCTGCTGTTGATGACCCTGGCCAGACTGTTGATTAAAGCCGCCTTGACCGTTCTGAGGATTAGAATTTGAGCCGCCACCCGGGCCATGAAAACCGCCGGCGCCTGAGCCGCCGCCCGGGCCATTGTAATTCTTAAAGGCCTTCATGATTGCACAGTCCTTCCATAGATGAGTCGCTGGCTTCTCCCTAGAGCCATGCCTTGGACAAGACTCATTCAACAGCTGCTCCAGCGTTGGACCTGACCCGCCGCCTCGGGGAGGGGGCCTCCCCTTACGTCGCTGGTTATTACCTTGTGAGCTGGCGTTGGCTACAAACTCTAGGCTGCCATCGGCCTTGCTCTTGCCCCCTCCTTGGTTCCCCGGGTTAAACTGAGGACCCTTTCCATTGCCGTTCTTCTTTCCCTTCCCTGTCCTTTCATCATCCGAAGGGGGATCCTTGGTACCATCAGAATCGGCGTACTTGACAAGAGCCGCCATTAGTGTACCCATATCACTGCAGTCGCGTTTAAGCCGCCCGAGTTTCATCTTCAGGGGCACAAAACGACAATTCTGCTCCAGCATTAAAACCGTTGAGCCGGCATCCATCTTGTCTGACGAGTGTATGATCTCCTTAACCCGGCGAACCCAATATGTCGTAGATTCACCCTCCTGCTGCTTACAGTTAGTCAAATCCACAATTGACATAGACTGCCTACAGGTATCTTTGAAGTTTTGGATGAACTGAGCTTTCAGCTCAGCCCAAGACCCAATGGAATTTGGTGGTAACCCTTTTAACCAAGTGCGGGCAGTCCCATCCAACATCATGGTGAAGTACTTGGCCATTGCCGCCTCACTGACCTCCAGTAGTTCCATGGCCATCTCGTAACTCTTGATCCAGGCTGCGGGTTGTAAGTCAGCTGTGTAATTAGGCACCTTCCTAGGGCCTTTGAAGTCCTTAGGTAGACGTTCATTACGGATAGCTGGTACTAAACAAGGGACACCCCCGGTCCTGGTAGGGATATCCACGACGACGGAAGTCGTCGGATAAGCCGGGGGGGTCTGGTAAGCCGTCAATTGAGGCATTTGCTCTGCCTCTTGCCGCGCTCTGTCCTGGTCTGCTGCGTGAAAGGCTCCATTATGAGCCAGGCCATGGCCAGGAGGCGGGTCATGGCGTCGGACGTTACTTGAGCCGGTCGCTGAGACCATGTGTCTGCTATAACTCGGGCTCTGGCCTGGATGAGGGGTCGAGTGGATCCTGTCCCGGCTGTAGGAGTACGCCTCTTCCTGCGCCAGTGCTGTCTGAAGGAGTTCCCTGACCCGGCGGGTTTCAATAGCCGTCGGAGAGTCGCCGTCAACTGGGAGAGCCGCCAGCCGTGCTGCCGCAGCGACCATGTTCTCCAGCGGGTTATTATAATGACCCGGGGGTATTGGCACATACTGAGGCGAGGCAGGGGGCACCTGGGGAGGCCCCATCGCCCGTGGCTGAATAGGGGCTCCAGACCCGGGCACTATGACCCCCGACGGGTTACTAGACCCTGCACCTGGCGTGTTGAAGAGGTTGCATGGATCGTAAACCGGAGGGAGTCGAGATTGGGTCTTTTGATGCTTCCTCCTCATGACCTCATTGGACGCGTTCTGATCCATCAGCACCTGAGCCGGAGAAGGCACCGTGTTTCCCGCTCCAGCAGCGGGGTTCTGAACAGGCTGCACGCCAGCCATAAAGACTCCAACCTGACTTGGCGGCTCAAACGGGTCCAGAATACTGTCACCATCAGAACAACCCATGAGCCTGCCATCTTGAAGTTGATACAACGAGTTTGACTCATCGGTGGCCGACTCGCCGTCAGAGCCGGCGGCCGCCTCATCACCAGACCCAGACGGATCAGAGGCCCCTCCATGGATACATCCCACAAAAGCGCGCCTTAAGGCAGGCCGGGCCCGGGCGGGTCGTGCACGCTGAGCCGTCTCGATGAGATCGACGCAGAGATCCGGCTCAGGGCCCGGCTCACCAATCTTGCCAATGAAAACATGAATCCCGCCGAAGGGGACCCGGTACCCGTACTCAATTGAGCCGGCGTCGGGGCCCCAGTTTGCATCGTCGATGTAGAGCTTGCCGCGACGACTCTTGGTCATCCGGCCCACAGCGTATCCCTTGAGCCCTTCGAAGCTGCCCTTCAAGAACTCAAATCCACCGTGCGCTGGCCCACGGTGGGCGCCAACTGTCGTAGAATTGTCACGGCAGATGTCCTCGAGCTAGGACTTAATCGTGGAGCCATCGCAGCTAGGAAGCTTGAAGGGGTTAATGCGGGACAAGGAACACGAGGGTTTATACTGGTTCGGCCCCTTACGGTGAAGGTAAAAGCCTACGTCCAGTTTGAGGTGGTATTGATTAGGGTTACGATCACCAGGGAGCTAAACTACTATGCCCGGCTCTCGAGGAGATTGTTGTCGTCCCTAAACCGCTGCCGGGTCGTCCCTTTATATAGGGAGGCTGACGCCCTGCAGCTCTCAGAGTCCCGGCCAGCTCATAAGAGTGTCCGGCTCGGACTCTCAACTATTCTTGTCTTACACTACAAGTTCTACCATAATAATGATTATAACTACGGGCCTTAAGCCATATCCGGGTCTTAAGCCCATCTTTGGCCCACCGTCTTTAAGCTTGGCGCCGGGCTTCTGGCAGTGACCATATGAGTAACCCGGCCCCTCCTGGCGGGTGACTCTAAGGTCTATATCCTCAACACCTTTGGTTGAAGCACTTGTTAGCATAGTGACCTTTCTGTTGACACTTGTTGCAAGTCACCTCTGAGAGTGGACGGTGATAACGAGCATTGGACTTTTGAGCTTGATTCTGAGACTTGTTCTGATAGCCAGAGTTGGAAGAGTTGGAAGAACCATGGCCACCTTTGTTCTTCTGCTGGTAAGGCTGACGAAACGGAGGAGGAGGAGGCAACCAGAACTTCTGTTGCTTAGCTGCCACAAGTGAGGAAGAAGAAGACTGAACTGCGTCTCTGACTCTCTTCTTAGAAGCCTCACACTTGAGCTGAGCAGCCTCTTGCTTCAGTGCCATGTTATAGAATTGATCAAACTGAGTAGGCTCAACAAGAACGAGAGCTAACTGCAGATCCTCTCTAAGGCCACCTCTGAAGTGATAGATCATGCTCTTTTCATCAGGAACGTCTTGTTTAGCGAAGCGAGCAAGTTTCTGAAACTAGATGTTGTATTGATACACAGACATGTTGCCTTGCTTGAGATTGCGGAACTCCTCACGCTTGCTCTCAACAACACTTTGTGGAATGTGGTGAGCTTTGAAATCCCGACAGAAGTCAGTCCAAGTGATCACACGACCTCCTCTGGAATCTTTGTATTGCTGAAACCAATCAGCAGCTTGGTCCTTGAGCTGAAAAGAAGCAAACTTGACATAGTCCTCAGGCCTGACATTCCTACATTCAAAATGCTTGTTGATGTCCACGAGCCAATCATCGGCATCCGTGGCCTCGGCACAGTAGCTGAAAGACTTGGGCTAATTTGCGAGAAACTGGTTGAGGGTAGCGAAGTGAGGCTGATTGTTGCCTTGACCTTGATTGCCTTGATTGCCTTGCCCTTGGGTGCGTTCTTGCAAGAGTTGCAGAATCATCTGGGCATTGGCGTTGGTGGCTGCCATGATAGCTTGCCATGCCTCCGGAGGTGGAGGTGGTGGCGGAGGGTTCGCCTGACTCCCTTCATTGTGTTCTGGATTATGACGCGTTGGCGGAGCCATCCTGAAGAGGGTGACATCCGTTAGCATCTTGATAGACAAATAGACAAGTAGAATCAACGGATAGAAATTGCAACATATAGTCTTCACAATAAACATTCGAACGAGGATGAACGAATGAATTCCATAGTAAATCATCCCACTTCCAATAAGGTGAGAAGCCACTTAGAAAAAGGTATGGAATCAACATTTGACTTCGAAGCAACTTGAATACCACAATTCAAAACAAAAACAAAGTATTGGCTTGCAGAATAAGCCGGAACAAACATATGATAGAGATTTCGTCTGAAGTTTTCGTGGTGGGGCCCACACGGGCTCAATCGTACAACACCATCATGTACAAGGCTGTGCACATGACATACGAAGCGTCCCCGAGTCGGCATAGCCAAGGACTCTTTAAGACACTACGAGAACACTGTAAAACCAACCGTGTACAGGCGGACCACTAGACGTCGAACCCCAATCTCATATCATGCGTCTGTCGGAAAGATATCCTAAGGCTACTAGAATTCCCACTTATAAACTCCCGAAACTTTCTGGTTATGCAATCTGGTGTTGGGGATACAGGGGACACAAAATATATCACCCAAACTAGCAATCCCTAGATCCAGCTGTATCCATCCGTCAACACATAACCAAGAAACCTTCGGAAATCGTTTACCTCAACCTCCGAAAAGCATCCGTTATACAAGTTATGGCAATACTCCCGAACTCCCGCCCCAGTACTGGGTGGCGTCGAGGTGATCTCACCAACAACTGCATAAAAGAGATTTCGATGTCGGCGAAACTCAGGTATTCCAGAACTGCAACGATAAAATTGTGACGACAACACCTCGGAGCTCAACTGCCCGGGACACTGCCACAACCCCTAATTGTCAGGAGGCACCAAGAACAATGTTCTCGTCACAAAACCATCGGAACGATTCCAAGATACCCGCGTGATCCTAAAATTTTTTTAGTGAAATTTGAGGAGAGAAGAGTCAAAACGTCTACGTCAGGAGACCTCACCAGAGCGACGAAGGGACTGAGGAGTAAAAAGAATCCTACTCTCCGATATATACAATCCTAAGACTCAAAACATTTTTTGTTCTAGACTCAACAACGCCAGCGATTCGATCAAGCAGGGGGCTCCTAAGTCGGGGATGGCTCTGATTACCAACTTGTAACGCCCACGATGCGGCTATATCTCCCACGTGTCGAGGCACGACTAAGAGGCATAACCGCATTGTGGTTTTCTCGCAAGAAGGGTCATCTTCACACAATCCCATGTAATGAACAAGAATGGGATAAAGAGTTGGCTTACAATCGCCACTTCACACAATACATAAATATAATCTATACATCATCCAAAATACACACATAGACCGACTACGGTCAAGATCCAAATGAAAATAAGATAACCCCAAATGCTAGATCCCCGATCGTCCCAACTGGGCTCCACTACTGATCATCAGGAAAAGACACATAGTAACGACCACGTTCCTCGTCGAACTCCCACTTGAGATCGATCCCATCATCTGCACTGGCATCGTCAGCAACTTCAACTGTTTTGGTAGAATCTGTGAGTCACGAGGACTCAGCAATCTCACACTCGCGAGATCAAGACTATTTAAGCTTATAGGGAAGGATGGTGTAATGAGGTGGAGCTGCAGCAGGCAATAAGCATATATGGTGGCTAACATACGCAGAAGAGAGCAAGAAGAGAAGCAACGGATCGGTCGTCATCTAGCAATGACCAAGAAGTGATCCTGAACTCCTACTTACGTCATCCATAACTCAAATCGTGTTCACTTCCCGATCTCCGCCGAGAAGAGACCATCACGGCTACACACACAGTTGATGTATTTTAATTGGGTCAAGTGACAAGTTCTCTACAACCGGACATTGACAAATTCCCATCTGCCTCATAACCGCGGGCACGGCTTTCGAAAGATAATACCCTGCAGGGGTGTCCCAACTTAGCCCATCATAAGCTCTCACGGGCAACGAAGGATAAACCTTCTCCCAGAAAGACCCGATCAGTCTCGGAATCCCGGTTTACAAGACATTTCGACAATGGTAAAACAAGACCAGCAAAGCCGCCCGAATGTGCCGACAAATCCGGATAGGAGCTGCACATATCTCGTTCTTAGGGCACACCGGATGAGCAGTCCGTACAACTAAAACCAATCCTCGAGTTTCCCCAAGGTGGCGCTGCAAAGGGCTCTAGTTTGGACCAGCACTCAGAGGAACACTGGCCCGGGGGTTTAAAATAAAGATGACCCTCGGGCTCTAGAAAACCCTGGGGAAAAAGGCTTAGATGGAAAATGGTAAGACCAAGGTTGGCCCTTGATGGAGGAGTTTTATTCAAGGCGAACTGTCAAGGGGGTCCCATAAATCACCCAACCGCGTAAGGAACGCAAACTCAAGGAACATAATACCGGTATGACGGAAACTAGGGCGGCAAGAGTGGAACAAAACACCAGGCATAAGGCCGAGCGTTCCACCCTTTACCAAATATATATAGATGCATTAATTAAATAAGAGATATTGTGATATCCCAACATATCCATGTTCCAACATGGAACCAACTTCAACTTCACCTGCAACTAGCAACGCTATAAGAAGGGCTGAGCAAAAGCGGTAACTTAGCCAAACAACGGTTTGCTAGGAAAGGATGGTTAGAGGCTGACATGGCAATATGGGAGGCATGACATAGCAAGTGGTAGGTAGCGCAGCATGGCAATAGAGCGAACAACTAGCAAAGCAAAGATAGAAGTGATTTCGAGGGGTGGTCATCTTGCCTGCAAGGTTCTCAGAGTTGTCGAAAGCTTGATCCTCGTAAGCGTACTCAACAGGTTCCTCGTTCACGAACTCGTCTCCCGGCTCTACCCAAGACAAGAACACAAGCAATGGAACCACAATCAATCATGAGAAATGCACAAGCAACATGATGCAAAACATGTATGATATGCAAGATATGATATGCGATGCATATGCGTGCTCCGGAAGGAAAATGATGAACAAGGCAGTAACTTGGCAACCCAAGCATGTCACTGGAAAGATGAGATGATTTCGGTCGAAATCGATATAAAGATCACCCGAAACGGATGCACGGTTGCAAATGGCAAGCAAAACAAGAATGACACGAATCTGCGATTAACAGCATGATAGCACTTAGAATACATCAAGAAACTATGCTACAGCACTCCAACATAGCAACAAAGCATATGAAAGTAATCTACAGGAGATGCTTGACAAAAGATGAACACTGAGCTACGGCTAGTTCACAACATAACAAACTCAAACAAGCATGGCAAAAGTGCAAAAGATAACAGGTTCACAGACTTAGTGAAATTACTGGACATGCCTGAAACAGCATCAGGTAGCAATGTTCAGAGCATGAAATCAACATGCTACAGGAACTTAACATAGAAAAACAAGGCATGGAAGTATCCTACTAAATGCATATAACAAAAGTCCCTTACTGAACATAAGCCAAAAAGGACCAGAAGATATGATGGCACCCATGTAAACATAGCAAGTTTCGTTAACAGGTTTCGGACTTGGCAGAAAACAGAGCATGGCAGAAACAATAATATGAAGGCATCTTTGTGAGCTTGATGCACTCACTACAGAGCTATGCATGACAAAAAAAGCAAACCTACAGCAAGATGGCATGTTTATGAAGCTATCCATAGCAAGAACAAAAGCATAGCATGTATGAATCAACTTCAATAAGCTTGGCAAAATTGAATAACACGTAAACAATCTGCCAGAAATATTTTATATCAAAAGTAGAGCAAGATTGAGTCATACTATGGTGCTCCATAATTGCAAACAAGGGCAGGAATGGATCAATTACAACTATAGCTACAAAACATCCTTACTGAACATCTCCAAAATATGCATGGATCTCCCTGTAGCATCAAATTTACATGGCAACAAAATAACAACAGACAAAGACTTAGAGAAATCACCAAGTCCCTGAAATCAGAAACATTACGGGACCTAGTTTGCATGCTTGTGCTAGTCACCACAGAGATCACAAAAATACATGGCATGCACCACTGGAAAGATATCATGTCATACAACACAACACATGTAGATCTCATGACCATAAGATGCACAGATTAAATGATACAAAAATAACAAATCTCCAAGTTCTGCTAAGAACCAGCAGATAACAGCAACTAGCACTATTGCACCAGAGATTTGGGCATCAAGATGCCCTCTAATGAACATGGTGCAATTGAACAAAACGTAGAGCATCACGAGGCGAACAATTTGACATATTACACGCACGAAACGGAGCTATATGCAGAGAGTTATGATGCTATGAACATGGGTATATAATATGAAATTGCAAAAACTTAGGAAAAATCGGGGGTCTCGGGTCAACCTCTGGCGTTGACCCAGATCGGGTCGGCTAGGGTTCTTCGACGGCGGCGGCGTGGCCCACCGGAGATGGAAGCAGCGGTGGCTGGAGGGGAGGAGAGGACGGCGCTGGCGCGGTGGTGCGGTGGAGGAGAGGAGCTCGGGGCTCGGGCGCGGGGAAGGACGGCGGGGCGCGGCGGCACGCCGGCGGGCTCGCCGGAGTTCGTCGCCGGCAGGAGTAG
>NC_057799.1:41458611-41481462 GCF_018294505.1 Triticum aestivum | reverse complement strand
GGCCGGGCTCGAGGGCCGGCGCTGGGCCCTCGCGGGCTTCGGCGGCGCGCGGGGTATGGGGGTGACGTGGCGGCACGTGAGTGGCTGGAGGCGGCGGCGGCTTTCTCCGGCGACGTACCGACACGTCTGGCGGCGCCGGAGGGCCATTTTTAGGGTTGGACTGCGAATGTATACGGGAGGGGATGCACTTATATAGCTAGAGGGAGCTAGGAGAGTCCAAATGAGGTGCGGTTTTCGCCCACACGATCGTGATCAAACGACCTACAGCATGGAAGAGAGTTTGGTGGGTTTTGGGCTGTTTTTTAGGGGGGTTTTGCTGGAACACACAGAAGGCATCTGCGGTTACCCGGTTAACCGTTGGAGTACCAAACGACCTCCAAATGGAACGAAACTTGACCGGTGGTCTCCGGGTGGTATACTAAGGCCACTTGACAAACCTCGGTCCATTCCGAGAACGTTCGACACCCGCACACGAAAGAAAACAAGAGGGGTGCACCAGAGGAGATAGGAGCGCCGGATTGCAAAACGGACAACGGAGAAAATGCTCGGATGCAAGAGACGAACACGTATGCAAATGCAATGCACATGAAGACATGATATGAAATGCATGACATGGACAAAATGCAAAACGAAAGACAAAACCCGGCCACGAAGTGAATATCATAACACATAGCCGGAAATGGCAAGAGTCGGAGTTACAAATATGGAAAGTTTCATCCTGGGTGTTACAACACTCCACCACTACGAGAGGATCTCGTCGCGAGATCTAGGACTGAAAGAACTCCGGATATTCGGAACGGAGATGGTCCTCGCGTTCCCAGGTGGCTTCCCGGTCGGAATGGTGCGACCACTTCACTTTCAGGAATTTGATTGACTTGTTGCGAGTCTTGCGCTCAGTTTCTTCAAGAATAGCAACGGGGTGCTCATGATAAGACAAATCTTCTTGGAGGTCAATCTCTTCGAAGTTGATAGTGCGCTCTGGCGTTTTGAAGCACTTGCGAAGCTGTGACACGTGGAACACATCGTGCACGTTCGCGAAGTTGGAAGGAAGCTCAAGTTGATAGGCGAGGTCGCCTCTTTTGCGAATGATCTTGAAAGGACCCACGTATCTAGGGGCAAGCTTCCCTTTGATACCGAAGCGACGAGTGCCTTTCATTGGAGAGACGCGGAGGTAGACATGGTCTCCGATCTCGAAAGCCAAATCACGATGCTTACTATCATAGTAACTCTTCTGGCGCGATTGCGTGGCTTTGAGATTATCACGGATGACTTTACACATTTCTTCTGCTTCTGTGATTAAGTCATTTCCAAGAAGTTGGCGTTCACCAGTCTCTGACCAATTGAGAGGAGTACAGCACTTTCTGCCATAGAGAATCTCAAATGGGGCCTTGCCCGAGCTTGCTTGGAAGATGTTGTTGTAGGAGAATTCAGCATATGGATGACAATTTTCCCATTTCATGCCAAAGGAAACGACACAAGCTGTTGAGGATATAGACCTTAGAGTCACCCGCCAGGAGGGGCCGGGTTACTCATATGGTCAATACCAGAAGCCCGGTGTCAAGATTGAAGACGGTGGGCTAAAGTTGGGCTTAAGACCCGGGTATGGCTTAAGGCCCGTAGTTACAATCGTGATTATGGTAGAACTTGTAGTACAAGGCAAGAATAGTTGAGAGTCCGAGCCGGACACTCTTATGAGCCGGCCGGGACTCTGAGAGCTGCTGGGCGTCGGCCTCCCTATATAAAGGGACGACCCGGCAGCGGTTTAGGGACAAGAACAATCTCATCGAGAGCCGGGCATAGCAATTTAGCTCCCTGGTTATCGAAACCCTAATCAATACCACCTCAAACTGGACATAGGCTTTTACCTTCACCGAAAGGGGCCGAACCAGTATAAACCCTCGTGTTCCTTGTCCCACTTAACCCCTTTAAGCTTCCTAGTTGTGATGGCTCCACGACTAAGTCCTAGCTCGAGGACATCTGCCGTGACAATTCCACGACAGTTGGCGCCCACCGTGGGGCCAGCGCACGGTGGATTTGAGTTCTTCAAGGGCAGCTTCGAAGGGCTCAAGGGATACGCTGTGGGCCGGATGACCAAAAGTCGTCGTGGCAAGCTCTACATCGACGATGCAAACTGGGGCCCCGACACCGGCTCAATTGAGTACGGGTACCGGGTCCCCTTCGGCGGAATTCATGTTTTCATTGGCAAGATTGGTGAGCCGGGCCCTGAGCCGGGTCTCTGCGCCGATCTCGTCGAGACGGCTCAGCGTGTACAACCCGCCCGGGCCCGGCATGCCTTAAGGCATGCTTTTGTGGGGTGTATCCATGGAGGACTCTCTGATCGATCTGGATCTGGTGATGAGATGGCCGCCGGCTCTGACGGCGAGTTGGCCACCGATGATTCAAACTCGTTGTATCAACTCCAAGACGGCAGGCTCATGGGTTGTTTCGATGGTGACAGTATTCCGGACCTATGTGAGCCGCCAAGCCGGGTTGGAATCTTTATGGCCGGTGCGCAGCCTGTTCAGAACCCCGCTGCTGGAGCGGGAAACCCGGTGCCTTCTCCGGCTCAGGTGCTGATGGATCTCACGGATAAGATGACGCCCCTGTTAACCGCCACGGTTGACCCGGTAGATCAAGCTCAGCACGATGCGGAGGTGGCACAATTAAAATTGGATCTAGTGAAGGCTAAAGAGGATCTTGCAGCGGAAGGGATCAGGCTGGCTGCGGAGAGGGCGGCTCTCGATGCCCAAACTCAGCTGATCCAGGAGCAGTCCTTCCAACTCACGATGGATCAGAACGCGGCCAATGAGGTCATGAGAAGGAGGCATCAAAAGACCCAATCTCGACTCCCTCCGGTTTACGATCCACGCAACCTCTTCAACACGCCAGGTGCAGGGTCTAGTAACCCGCCAGGGGTCATAGTGCCCGGATCTGGAGCCCCTATTCAGCCACGAGTGATGGGGCCTCCCCAGGTGCCCCCTGCCCCGCCTCAGTACGTGCCAATACCCCCGGGCCATTATAGTAACCCGCTGGAGAACATGGTCACTGCGGTAGCACGGCTGGCGGCTCTCCCAATTGACGGCGACTCTCCGACGGCTATTGAAACCCGCCGGGTCAGGGAACTCCTTCAGACAGCACTGGCGCAGCAAGAGGCGTACTCCTACAGCCGGGACAGGATCCACTCGACCCCTCGTCCTGGCCAGAGCCCGAGTTATAGAAGACACATGGTCTCAGCGACCGGCTCAAGTAACGTTCGATGCCATGACCCGCCTCCTGGCCATGGCCCGGCTCATAATGGAGCCTTTTGCGCAGCAGACCAGGACAGAGCGCGGCAAGAGGCGGAGCAAGCGCCTCAATTGACGGCTTACCAAACTCCCCCGGCTTATCCGACGACTTCCGTCGACGTGGGTATCCCTACCAGGACCGGGGGTGTCCCTTGTTTAGTGCCAGCTATCCGTAATGAACGTCTACCTAAGGACTTCAAAGGCCCCAGGAAGGTGCCCAATTACACAGCTGACTTACAACCCGCAGCATGGATCGAGAGTTACGAGATGGCCATGGAGCTACTGGAGGTCAGTGAGGCGGCAATGGCCAAGTACTTCACCATGATGTTGGATGGGACTGCCCGCACTTGGTTAAAAGGGCTACCACCGAATTCCATTGGGTCTTGGGCTGAGCTGAAAGCCCGGTTCATCCAAAACTTCAAAGATACCTGTAGGCAGTCTATGTCAATTGTGGATTTGACTAACTGTAAGCAGCAGGAGGGTGAGTCTACGACACATTGAGTTTGCCGGGTTAAAGAGATCATACACTCGTCAGACAAGATGGATGCCGGCTCAGCGGTTTTAATGCTGGAGCAGAATTGTCGTTTTGTGCCCTTGAAGATGAAACTCGGGCGGCTTAAACGCGACTGCAGTGATATGGGTACACTAATGGCGGCTCTTGTCAAGTACGCCGATTCTGATGGTACCAAGGATCCCCCTTCGGATGATGAAAGGACAGGGAAGGGAAAGAAGAACGGCAATGGCAAGGGTCCTCAGTTTAACCAGGGGAACCAAGGAGGGGGCAAGCGCAAGGCCGACGGCAGCCTAGAATTTGTAGCCAACGCTAGCTCACAAGGTAATAACCAGCGACGTAAGGGGAGGCCCCCTCCCCGAGGCAGCGGGTCAGGTCCGACGCTGGAGCAGCTGTTGAATGAGCCTTGTCCAAGGCATGGCTCTAGAGAGAAGCC
This sequence comes from Triticum aestivum, assembly GCF_018294505.1. Lineage (NCBI taxonomy): Eukaryota > Viridiplantae > Streptophyta > Magnoliopsida > Poales > Poaceae > Triticum > Triticum aestivum. The sequence continues at coordinate 41,477,231 of NC_057799.1, read as the reverse complement.
AGCGACTCATCTATGGAAGGATTGTGCAATCATGAAGGCCTTTAAGAATTACAATGGCCCGGGCGGCGGCTCAGGCACCGGCGGCTTTCATGGCCCGGGCGGCGGCTCAAATTCTAATCCTTAGAACGGGCAAGGGGGCTTTAATCAGCAGTCTGGCCAGGGCCATCAACAGCAGCAGGGGGGTTATCAGACCAATCCAAAGCAGCTTAGCGGTGGACAGTATCATGTGTTTACCACCAGTCTGTGTAAGCGAGATCAGAAGCTTCATAAGAGGGCTGTGAATGCTGTCGAGCCGGCAGTTCCACGCTACTTGCGGTGGTCTGAGCAGCCTATAGTGTGGAGTAGGGAGGATCACCCTCCCCGGGTGGATAACCCGGGCCACTTGGCCTTAGTGGTGGCCCCTCAAGTAGGAGGATATAAGTTCACTAAGGTGCTCATGGATGGAGGCAGCAGCATCAACATCCTCTATTATGAGACTTTTCGCCGTATGGGGTTAGTTGATAAGCACCTCAGCCAGTCAAACACTATCTTCCATGGTGTGGTACCTAGTAAGTCGGCTTATCCAGTCGGCAAGATCGAATTGGAAGTGGCCTTTGGAGATGAGAACAACTACAGGGTGGAAAAATTGACCTTTGAGGTGGTCAAGATAAGAAGTCTATACCATGCTATATTTGGGCGGCCGGCTTACGCCAAGTTCATGGCACGGCCGTGTTATGTTTACTTACAGCTCAAGATGCCGGGTCATAATGGGACCATAATGGTTCACGGCAGTCGGAAGGTGGCCTTGGAATGTGAGGAAGGCGATGCAACTTATGCAGAATCTGTTTGTGCAACAGAGGAGTTGAAGTTTTACAAAGACAATGTTGACCCAACTGATATGACCTCTCTGAAAAAGCCGACTACGGAGCATGAGCCGGCAATGAAATTTAAATCGGCTGATGAGACTAAACTTTTTCGATTTCGTTCCAGGAGATTCATCTCAGCAGTTTAGCATCAGTGCCAACCTGGATCCAAAATAGGAAAGCGCGCTCATCGAGTTCATCCGTGAGAATAGGGACATCTTTGCATGGAAACCTTCTGACATGCCAGGTGTACCTAGAGAACTCGCTGAGCACACCCTCAATGTTGATCCGAAATTTAAGCCGGTCAGGCAGTTCCTTCGGCGGTTCAATGAGGAGAGGCGGAAAGCTATTGGGGAAGAGGTGGCCCGGCTCTTGGCGGCCGGGTTTATTGTTGAAGTCTTCCACCCGGAGTGGTTAGCTAACCCGGTGCTCGTACTCAAAAAGAACGGCACCTGGCGGATGTGTGTGGACTACACGGACTTGAACAAGGCGTGTCCGGCTGATCCTTTTGCCCTCCCCCGTATTGATCAAATCATTGATGCTACAGCAGGTTGTGCACGTTTAAGTTTCTTGGATGCTTATTCCGGATATCATCAGATTAAAATGGCATTTAAGGACCAGGAGAAGACGGCGTTCATCACTCCCTTTGGAGCCTTCTGCTATGTGTCCATGCCCTTTGGACTCAAGTGTGCACAGGCGACTTATCAGCGTTGTGTACAGAACTGTCTTCATAAACAGATTGGGCGTAATGTTCACGCTTATGTGGACGATATTGTGGTGAAGTCCATAAAGGAGGAAACCTTGATAGATGATTTTAGAGAAACCTTTGATAATCTCCGGGTCTACAAGATGATGCTTAACCCAGCCAAGTGTGTCTTTGGTGTTCCTCCAGGCAAACTATTGGGGTTTTTGGTTTCTAACAGAGGCATTGAAGCTAACCCGGAGAAGATCAAGGCCATCACCTCCCTGGCTAAGCCGGCGTGTATAAATGACGTTCAGCGCTTGGCGGGTCGCATCGCTGCTTTAAGCCGGTTTATAAGCCGTTTGGGTGAGAAAGCCATGCCATTGTTTCAGTTGATGAAGAAAACTGATAACTTTGTCTGGAATGATGCGGCTAATACCGCTTTTGAGGATTTGAAGAAGCAGCTGGCAGAGCCCCCAGTCCTTGCTACTCCGGTTGATAAGGAGCCCTTATTACTGTACGTGGCGGTGAACACACGAGCCGTCAGTGTGGCTATGGTGGTGGAGCGCAAGGAGGAGGGCAAGGAGCATCCGGTTCAGTGGCCGGTTTATTATGTCAGCGAAGTGCTCATTGAGTCCAAGCAGCGATATCCGCATTGGCAGAAGCTTGTTTACGGTGTGTTCATGGCAAGCCGGAAAATTAAGCATTATTTTCAAGGTCATCCCATCACTGTGGTCAGTTCTGCCCCTCTTGGTGATATCATTCAAAACAGGGAGGCCACAGGGAGAGTAGCTAAGTGGGCTATAGAGCTTGGACCTCATGGTCTCAAGTACGTGCCACGCACTGCTGTTAAATCTCAGGCCTTGGTGGATTTCATCAATGACTGGACAAAGTCGCAAGTGCCCGAGCAGAAGCCGGATAACACATATTGGACTATCCATTTTGATGGGTCCAGGCAGTTGGAGGGCTCGGGGGCTGGAGTTGTGTTGGCTTCCCCTAAAGGTGACAAGTTTCATTATGTGCTATAGTTGCTGTTTCCTTGTACTAACAACGCGGCTGAGTACGAGGCCCTGCTCCATGGTCTTCGGATGGCTAAAGAGATGAGCTTAAGCCGGGTAAGGTGCTTCGGCGACTCCGACTTGGTGGCTCAACAAGTATCAAGAAAGTGGGATTCCAAGGACCCTCTCATGGCGGCTTATCGCCGCGAGGTTGATGCCATTGCTGGGCACTTTCAGGGTTACCAAGTGGAACACATCGATCGCAGGAAGAACGAGGCGGCGGATGCTTTAAGCCGGCTGGGCTCTCAGCGAAAACCGGTGCCGCCTAACACTTTCTTGGACGTCCTGTATAGTCCTTCTGTTAAGTTGCCTACAGAGGAAGACTTGGCTGTCCCTGACCCGGAGGCACGACTGGTGGCGGCTCTTCATATCATACCAGACTGGACAATGCCATATCTGGCTTACATGACCCGGGGCGAGTTGCCTGAGGATGAAACTTTGGCCAGGCAAATAACCCGGCGGGCTAAGTCAATGATCGTTATCAATGGAGAGTTGCATCACCGCAGTGTTACGGGAGCGTTTCAGCGTTGTGTTTCCCCTGAGGAAGGTCAAGAAATCTTGCGTGAGATCCATGAAGGGGATTGTGGCCACCACGCCGGCTCAAAGTCTCTTGTGGCCAAGGCCTTTCGCCATGGTTTTTATTGGCTGACGGCTCATGCTGATGCGGAGGACTTGGTCAGTAAATGTGATGGTTGCCAGAGGTTCTCACGACGGGTTCATGTGCCGGCTCAGGAGCTGAGGATGATCCCAATCACTTGGCCCTTTGCGGTCTGGGGGCTTGATGTGGTTGGGCCTTTTAAAAGGTCCAAGGATAAGAAGACCCACCTCTTGGTGGCAGTTGACAAATTCACAAAGTGGGTGGAAGCTGAGCCAGTTAGCAAGTGCGATGCAGCCACGGCGGTTCAATTTATGAAAAAGGTGATTTTCCGCTTTGGCTTTCCGCACAGCATTATAACTGACAATGGCACCAATCTCTCTAAAGGCGCCATGGAAGAGTTTTGTCAACGAGAGCATATCCGACTTGATGTTTCCTCAGTGGCTCATCCTCAATCCAATGGTCAAGCTGAGAGAGCTAATCAGGAGATTCTAAAGGGCATCAAGCCCCGGCTTTTGGTCCCTTTGCAATGGACGCCGGGTTGTTGGGTGGAGGAGTTGCCCTCCGTGTTATGGAGCGTCAACACTACTCCTAACAGATCTACAGGCTTCACGCCTTTCTTCATGGTTTATGGGGCAGAAGCAGTCCTCCCCAGTGACATCTGTCATGACTCACCTCGAGTGGTGGCTTATGTTGAGACGGATAATGAACAGGCGCGCCAAGATGCTCTTGACTTGTTGGACGAACAGCGTGATGTGGCAGCTGCCCGTTCAGCCATTTACCAACAAGACCTGCGCCGTTATCATAGCCGCCGGGTTAAATCCCGGGTCTTCCAGGAAGGTGATCTTGTGCTCCGGCTCATCCAGGATCAAACAGATGCACACAAGTTATCCCCGCCTTGGGAAGGGCCCTTTGTGGTCAGCAAGAACTTGCACAACGGGTCATATTACCTCATTGACATTCGGGAGCACAAAGATTCACGTAAGTCGGAGGAAGAGACCCGTCGGCCGTGGAACATAGCTCAGCTTCGGCCTTACTACACTTGAGCCACCGGCTCTCGTGGTGTATATATTTCTCTCAGCCATGTATATACTATAATAAGCAATAAAGCAGGACCTCTGTCCTTTTTTGTCCTCCAAGTATGCACGTGTTGTTTTGATTGCAAGATTACATGATGACTTAAAAGAGGATCCGGCTTATGATCGTACTCGAATCTAGCCGTAAGCAATAAGGTCACTTGGGGGCTTCCTGTTCAAACATGGGTCGTATTCGAACCAAAGAGAACACAGCTGTCGATACCCATTTGATTGGCAAAATGCCGAGCTCATTTGGAGGTTACCTTTGGTCATATTTGAATCATAATTTAACCCCTCTGAGAACCGACGTGGATCGTATTCGAATCAGCGTCGTTAAAGAATTCTTAAAATCACTTGGGGGCTTCCTGTTCAAACATGGGTCGTATTCGAACCAAAGAGAACGTAGCTGTCGGTACCCTCTTGATTGGCATCGCCACACCCACTGGGGCTATATGATCTTATCCGAATCTTAGCTTAACCCCTTTGGGCCGGGTCTCAGGTCGTATTCGAACCGGAAGCCCCTACGTTCTTCCGCTTTGTCACAAGTTTTCTCTGATTATGTCAAGGTGTGTACAGCCGGGTCTCACTGTGTCGGCTTAACTTTGGTTTACAGTATTGCTGAACGCAATGGGTGTTGTAAGACAGGTAAACCAGAGTTGTTTAAATCAGAAGTATGCTTGCAGGCCGTTAAGTATGTTCTTACGGTTGTATTCAGGATATCATTAAAGACAAGTCCTTTTTGATTCATATTCCGGGTTATCTAAAGCTTATGATTCTCAAGGCGGTAAGCCGCCTGGAGACTTGTGATTTGTCTTTCTATGCAGGGTAGTTAAAGGCAATTATTTGAGACTAAGGGGAAAGTATGACCCGGAGAAATATCCAAGAGACAACTTCAAAAGACTTTAGCATTCAATACATGCACGATGGCACGGCAGAGTTAAACTGTTGCACCTACTCTATTCACGTAAGTCTAAAAGGGTGGAGCATTGTTTGGTGAACCGCCAGCCGGGTTACGACGCTTGCTGAGTTGAAGACTCCGGCTCGTTCCTATCCTCTCCTCCGGCTGATCCCAAGACCTGGAAGGTTGATGACTTCCAGTCGATGCCGCTGAGAGCTTCGAATTGGGCTTCCTCGCCAATTAACCCGGCCGGGTCAATCTCCGGGGCGAAACTGTGCTGACGAGCCGGCGGGATCAAGTTGAGGGCTTCATAGCGAGGGGTTGGAATCCTCTGATTCTCCGCATTGTAACCCGGCTGGTACTTGGTCAGATCTGTATCATTGCCGATAAGAGTAGCCACCGGGCGTACGGCCTTCACACAAGCTGCGAAGTCCTTCTGATCGAAAGCGGAGCCGTCTTCCTTCAGGCTTGGATAGCCCAGGGCGATGTCCGCCGGGTATAACTCCGGCAGGAATGCTTTGGCCCGGCTCAGCGCGGCGATTGCTCCAGCTCTTGCAGAGGCCCGTCGAAGCTCTTGAATCCGTTGAGGCAGTACAGCGAGCCGGCGAAGGACTTCTGCCAAGTGAGTCGGCACCTCATTGGATAAGGCCACCACAGCTAAGGCACGCTGTGACCCGGTGTAGAGCTGCTCCACCAGGGTATACACGGCCTTCAGCTTGGTGACCACGCTCTGGTTGAGGTTGGCACTTCTGGAACCTGTTTAAAAGAATCAGATAAGCCGGCGACAAGGATGAATTATGAGATATAAACATTCTAAACTTGATGAAAGCCAGTGAGGCGACTTACCGAAGATGGCGGCCACCATCTGGGAAACCTGGCGCTTTAGGCCGGAGCGCTCGGCGGTCTTCTCGGAGAGAGTCTTCTCCGCCTGTTCAGCCCGGGTCACCAATGCGGCCTTTTCTTCGGCCCATGCCTTCCGCTCAGCATCGAATTCTGTCTTCAGCTTCTCTTGCGCGGCGATGCTGGACACGAACTTGGCGTTTGCCTTCCGGGTCTCCATCTCTTGCATCTTCAGCCGGCTCTTGACATCAGCAAGGTCAGCCTCAAACTTCTTGCCAGCAGCCTGTATAAGTTTCCGGGTTATGGCATGACAGTTACTATATAAGTCCCAAGTGTTTTCCAAGCAAAGACACTTGGCACTTGGGGGCTAATGCATATTGAACGTATCTATCTACAAACTGCCGGCTCAATGGAGTAAGCCGGGACCTAAGTCTACAACATATTCAATCATAAGTCGTTGACTTGGGGGCTAGCATGGTAAAGGTAACTATGCAGTAATTAAGAGGACAGCAGAATGATACCTCAGATTTTTGCTGGATTTGGTTCACCATGGCGACCTCTGCGTCCCGGCTCTTGTGCACTTGGCTGATGTAGCCAGAGACGAGCTCTCCAATGCTCAGGTTGGTGTAGTCGGAGAGGTCCAGGTTCACCCGGTGGGGCTGCAGCAACTCCCCCTTAGCGGAGCACTTGGCCAGCACGGTAGGTCTCCCCGGCTCAACGAACTCCGTCCGGGTGATTACCACGTCCAGGTCGTCTACTGGTGGAGCCGAGCTGGAGGCTTCCAGGTTAACAGAAGCTTCTGTAGTTGCCTTGGTAGTTGGGGCAGCGGCCTCAGGTGCCTTGTCGGTTGGAATGGTGGCTTCGGGGGCGGAGGCAGCTGGCGGTTCTTGAGCCGTCACCTCCGGTTCAGCTAAGTCCGGCACTCCGGCTGACTTGGTCTTCTTTGCTCTCTTGGTGAGCTTTGCCTGGGCACTGAAAGGACAGAAACGCTAAGCACAAAAAGGGTAAGTACAGACAAGTATAATATGAGATGGTTGTTATTACCCGGGCGCGGTCTTGAAAGCCGGAAGACTCGACTGCATAGAGTCGCCCGAAGAGGGGGAGGTCTCCTGATAATTTGAGTCAGAAGAATTGAGTGGCTGACGTATAACACCCGCCAACGGATGAAAAGGGTACAAGTGGGAAATAACCTCAGTTCGGCGCTTCCTTGATGCGTCAGGTAACCCGGAGGAGAGATCGGTGTCCTTGCTGGTCCGGGTGTGACGCCGGCTCTCATGAACCTGTCGCTTCAAAATAAATTGAGGATCTTGATAAGCTAAAGGATGTGAAAAGCTTACTTTCCGGGTTACCCTTCGGACTTTCAGCTTTGGCAAGGGCTCCGAGTCGGAGGAAAGTGACATTACCTCTTCAACCACCGGGTTACTTGCGCCGGTGTCATCCTGACAATGAGCAAGTATTGACAAGGCGGACAGCAACAAACAACAAATACAGCAAGGACTTAAAGGCTCAGGGGTTATCTCTGACTCGGAGCTGTCGCTTAATTGCATCAGCTCTGAAGCAGTAGGCCTGCTTCCTTTCTTGCGAGGGGCGGCTTTCTTGGCGGCTTTCTTCGCCTTCCTGGCCTTCTTGGCCACCTCATGGTCGTATTTGACCCGCCAGAACTTGTCATCAGCCTAAAAAATGCAATGAGGTTTTCTTAAAACAATTCAGATGAAAGTCATGTACAGATAAAGATGTTCAGATCAGCGGCTTACCGCTGGGGCTGGGTTGGTCTTACAGAAGGGGGCTAACCCGGTCCTTCCGCAATCTGCCAAGCTCTCGTTCAATAGAGCCTTGGTCATCTCCTCTGCGACATCCTCAGGAAGGTCATTGCGGCTGTGTCTCTGAGGGTCATCTTTTTGGTCCATGTACTCGCACATTAAGCCGGGGCGGCGGCTTAATGGGATCACCCAGGCGGAGATCCAGACCCGGACCAGGTCGATTTCGTTCAGACCATTGTCCAGGAGAGCCTTGATCTTGTTGATGATTGGGAGCAGAGGTTGGCGCTCCGCTTGCGTCAGCTTGTCGGACAGTGGGTGAGTCGGCTCCAGACGCGAGGGGCGAAAGCCGGGCAATGGACTCTCGTCAGCCGGCGACGTGTCTTGGCAGTAAAACCACGTCAGGTTCCAGTCCTTGGGGTGGCTGGGCGGCTCTGCGTAAGGGAAAAGGCAGTCCCTACGCCGCTGGATGGAGATGCCGCCTAATTCCAGACTTGGCCCATTGGCGTACTCATTCTGACGGTTCAAGTAAAAAAGCTCTCTGAAGAGCAGCAGACTAGGTTCTTCTCCAAGGTAAACCTCGCAGAAGACTTGGAAATTACAGATGTTGGACACTGAGTTGGGTCCTATATCTTGAGGCCACAAATCGAAGAAGTTTAGAACATCTCTAAAAAACTTTGAGCCGGGCGGTGCGAAGCCCCGACTCATGTGATCTGCAAAAATGACTACCTCCCCGTCCTTTGGCTGTGGTCTCTCTTCTGACGGGTCAGGGGCACGGTACGACGTAACATCTTTCTTCGGCAGGTGGCCTGACTTTACAAAGTCCGCTAGTGTCTCGTTGGTGACATTGGACCTCATCCAATTGCAAGTGATGGGAGCTTTGGGAGCTTTGGGAGGCATGGTGAAAGTCGGCAGTCTATGATAAAAGGAAAAACGTCCGGGTTAATTATGAGGCGGAGGAGATCTACAGTTCAAAGCTAAGGTGGCGGTTTATAAAGGGGACTAATGGTATACATCTATGTGCATCAGGCTATTTAAGTCGCCGAGGGATTGAGAATAATTTGATTGTCTACAGGCCTTATCACAGCTAAGCCGGAAATTTTTATGGCGCATGGTTTTCTTTAAGCCGGATGGTTCTACGGCGCGTGGTTTCTTTAAACCGGAATTATAAACCGCCAAGATTCAATGATTGCAGTTTTTTACTAAGTATGGTAAAACAGGTTTCACACATTGCAGTAACTTTTTTGGATCAAAATGGTCGGGCAAAAGAAAAAATTTCTAGACCTAGAAACAGAAGTGAGGGAGTTCTTGGGCTTGAACAAAGTTCCTATGCAGTAAAAAGAGAGCTGATTGCGTATAAAATGGGTGCTAAACAGTCACCGCAACAGTTCTATGCAGATCTAAGATCAAAAGGAGCAGTAAGAAAGAAAACTACCGGAGTTTGTGGCAATGGCGACGAACAGGAAGAACGCGGACGAACCCTATGGCAGATCTATTCTACAGGACAAGCAGGACTTACAGGAGCTGGAGAGCCGCGGAGGTTGTCACGGTTCTCTGGTCCGATCAGGGTGATGCAGCGGCCTGAGTTGATGACGACGAGGTTTCTCGCGGCGACGACAGCAGTAGAGCTCGGGCAGGGGAGCAGTGGCGCGAGGAAGAAGACGAAGGAGAGAGAGGTGGCTGGAGGCCCGTCGGGCCGGCCTATTTATAAGGCAAGCTCATGAGTAGGCGCGAGGATCAAGGAGTCTACGGCGTGGCTATCTCCTCAAGAAACGCCTCGATTTTTGGGAAGACAGTAAAAGCAAAGATCCGTTGCGGATCTGGCGGAGTAAACAACGGGCTTAATGGAAGATGATGTCACGGCGGATTATCCGGAGGTCAGAGGATGACGTCACACCGGGTTATGGCCTTCACACAAATGGTAAGCCGGAGATTTTTTCTGTCGAAAGAATTGAAGATTGACATGAGCCGGCTCAAATCAATCTGGGGCCTAATGTTGAGGATATAGACCTTAGAGTCACCCGCCAGGAGGGGCCGGGTTACTCATATGGTCAATACCAGAAGCCCGGTGTCAAGATTGAAGACGGTGGGCCAAAGCTGGGCTTAAGACCCGGGTATGGCTTAAGGCCCGTAGTTACAATCGTGATTATGGTAGAACTTGTAGTACAAGGCAAGAATAGTTGAGAGTCCGAGCCGGACACTCTTATGAGCCGGCCGGGACTCTGAGAGCTGCTGGGCGTCGGCCTCCCTATATAAAGGGACGACCCGGCAGCGGTTTAGGGACAAGAACAATCTCATCGAGAGCTGGGCATAGCAGTTTAGCTCCCTGGTTATCGAAACCCTAATCAATACCACCTCAAACTGGACGTAGGCTTTTACCTTCACCGAAAGGGGCCGAACCAGTATAAACCCTCGTGTTCCTTGTCCCACTTAACCCCTTTAAGCTTCCTAATTGCGATGGCTCCACGACTAAGTCCTAGCTCGAGGACATCTGCCGTGACAATTCCACGACACAAGCCCTGAGCATATCTTCAAGAATTTGATTGACTCGCTCGACTTGGCCACTAGTTTGAGGATGGAAAGCTGTGCTGAAGCGAATGTTTGTGCCCATGGCCTTCTGGAAGGAGTCCCAGAACTTAGAGGTGAAGATGCTTCCACGATCAGAAGAAATCAATTGTGGAATGCCGTGCAAGGAGACAATTCTGGAGGTGTAAAGCTCTGCCAACTGAGCTGCTGTGATGGATTCTTTGATTGGAAGGAAATGAGCCACTTTAGAAAGCTTGTCAATGACAACGAAGATAGCATCATTTCCGCGCTTGGACTTGGGAAATCCAGTCACGAAGTCCATTTCGATATGATCAAACTTCCATTCTGGGATAGCAAGAGGTTGGAGGAGACCAGCTGGTCGTTGGTGTTCTGCTTTCACTCTTCGACAGACATCACATTCATTCACGAATTGAGCAATTTCTCGCTTCATTCGAGTCCACCAATACGGCTGCTTGAGGTCATGATACATCTTCGTACTTCCAGGATGAATGGACAGAAGAGAATTGTGCGCTTCGTTCATAATGACTTTCCTTAGATCACCTTTAGGAACCACAATCCGGTCCTCGAAGAATAAAGTGTCTTTGTCATCAATGCGATAGCACTTGTATTTGGAAAGACCCTTGTCGATACCACGTTTCACCTTCTTCACCATGGCATCACGAAGTTGTGACTCACGAATTTGATCTTCCAAAGTAGGAGAGACTATGAGGTTGGCAAGGAAGCCTTGAGGAACAACTTGGAGATTCAGCTTGCGGAAAGCTTCACAAAGATCCGGTTGGAAAGGCTTGAGAATTAAACTGTTGCAATAAGCCTTCCTGCTTAAAGCATCTGCAATGACATTGGCTTTGCGTGGAGTATATTCAATACTCGGATTGTACTCTTGAATCATTTCGACCCATCGAGTCTGCCTGAGGTTGAGGTTGGGCTGAGTGAAGATATACTTGAGACTCTTGTGATCGGTGAAAATGTCCACTTGTCTACCCAACAAGAGATGTCTCCACGTTATTAATGCATGGACAACTGCCGCCAACTCAAGATCATGAGTGGGGTAGTTCTTCTCGTTGGGCTTCAACTGACGAGAGGTATAGGCCACAACTTTCTTCTCTTACATTAACACAGCACCGAGACCTTGGAGAGAAGCATCACAGAAAACTTCAAATGGCTTGGATTCGTCAGGAGGAGTTAAGACAGGAGCGGTGACGAGTTTCTCTTTGAGAGTGTTGAAAGCAACGCCACACTCAGGAGACCAGACATACTTCACATGCTTCTGGAGGAGGTTGGAAAGAGCCTTTGCAATCTTAGAGAAATTCTCAACGAATCTTCGGCAATAGCTTGCAAGACCAAGAAAACTGCGGAGCTGCTTGACATTCTGAGGAGGTTCCCAATTCACAATTGCGGACACCTTCTCGGGGTTAACAGCGATGCCCTTGGCAGAGATGATGTGACCAAGGAAAAGAACTTCATCGAGCCAAAACTCACATTTGGAGAACTTCGGATAGAATTGATACTCTCTGAGCTTGTCGAGCACCAATCGCAAATGTTTGGCATGGTCCTTCTTATTCTTGGAGAAGACCAATATATCATCGAGATACACCGGGACGAATTCATTGTTATAGGGGTTGAATATGAAATTCATCATCCGAGAGAATACTGGAGGAGCATTAACAAGGCCGAAAGACACGACAGTATATTCATAAGAACCAAAGCTTGTTCTAAATGTTGTCTTGGGAATATCTTCTTCACGAATGCGAATCTGATGATAACCCATACGAAGGTCAAGCTTCGAGAAAACTTTAGCACCTTTGCGTTGCTCGAATAGCTCATTGATATTGGGAAGTGGATACTTGTTCTTGATTGTCTTCTTGTTCAATGGACGGTAGTCGACACAAAGTCGGTCCGTGCCATCCTTCTTCTTGACAAAAAGAACACCACAACCCCATGGAGAAGAACTCGGTCTGATCAAACCCAGACGCTCTTGTTCATCGAGCTGTTTCTTCAATTCCTTCAGCTCGTTGGGTCCAAGCTTGTATGGACGCTTGCAAACGGGTTCAGTGCTGGGCTCAAGATCGATAACGAACTCAACTGGCCGGTGAGGAGGCATACCCGGAAGCTCTTCTAGAAAGACATCTTGATACTCACAAACGACTGGAATTTGAGAGATGGCATTCAACTCGCCCTTCTCATTGAGAGAAAACAACCGAATGGTTTCATCACGAGCGGCATAAATGATGACATCCTCAGAAGAATGTGTCAATTGAATTTCCCTGGCAGCACAATCAAGTTGAGCCTTGTGCTTAGAAAGCCAGTCCATCCCGAGAATTAGATCAATATCCGAGTCACCAAGAACAATTGGAGAAGACAGAAATTCATAGTCGCCCATCTTGATTGCGGAATCCCGAACGAATGCTCGAGAAGTCAGTTGTCGAGCCGGAGAAACAATAGACAGAGGACTCGGCAATACTTCAGTAACCAGATCATGCATAGCCACAAAAGGTCTAGAAATGAAAGAATGCGATGCACCAGTATCAAAAAGAACTTTTGCAGGAATATCATTAACAGGAAGATTACCCATTATCACATCAGTAGATTCCTCCGCTTGAGCTGCATTCATCATGTTCACCTTAGCAGACTTTGGGTTATGCTTGACCACTGCATTGCTGGAAGATCTGACAGGAGGAGGAGGCGGAAGACGCCTTTGGTTGAAGCACTTGTTAGCATAGTGACCTTTCTGCTGACACTTGTTGCAAGTCACCTCTGAGAGTGGACGGTGATAACGAGCATTGGACTTTTGAGCTTGATTCTGAGACTTAATCTGATAGCCAGAGTTGGAAGAGTTGGAAGAACCATGGCCACCTTTGTTCTTCTGCTGGTAAGGCTGACGAAACGGAGGAGGAGGAGGCAACCAGAACTTCTGTTGCTTAGCTGCCACAAGTGAGGAAGAAGAATACTGAACTGCGTCTCTGACTCTCTTCTTAGAAGCCTCACACTTGAGCTGAGCAGCCTCTTGCTTCAGTGCCATGTTATAGAATTGATCAAACTGAGTAGGCTCAACAAGAACGAGAGCTAACTGCAGATCCTCTCTAAGGCCACCTCTGAAGTGATAGATCATGCTCTTTTCATCAGGAACGTCTTGTTTAGCGAAGCGAGCAAGTTTCTGAAACTGGATGTTGTATTGATACACAGACATGTTGCCTTGCTTGAGATTGCGGAACTCCTCACGCTTGCTCTGAACAACACTTTGTGGAATGTGGTGAGCTTTGAAATCCCGACAGAAGTCAGTCCAAGTGATCACACGACTTCCTCTAGAATCTTTGTATTGCTGAAACCAATCAGCAGCTTGGTCCTTGAGCTGAAAAGAAGCAAACTTGACATAGTCCTCAGGCCTGACATTGCTACATTCAAAATGCTTGTTGATGTCCACGAGCCAATCATCGGCATCCGTGGCCTCGGCATAGTAGCTGAAAGACTTGGGCTGATTTGCGAGAAACTGGTTGAGGGTAGCGAAGTGAGGCTGATTGTTGCCTTGACCTTGATTGCCTTGCCCTTGGGTGCGTTCTTGCAAGAGTTGCAGAATCATCTGAGCATTGGCGTTGGTGGCTGCCATGATAGCTTGCCATGCCTCCGGAGGTGGAGGTGGTGGCGGAGGGTTCGCCTGACTCCCTTCATTGCGTTCCGGATTATGACGCGTTGGCGGAGCCATCCTGAAGAGGGTGACATCCGTTAGCATCTTGATAGACAAATAGACAAGTAGAATCAACGGATAGAAATTGCAACATATAGTCTTCACAATAACCATTCGAACGAGGATGAACGAATGAATTCCATAGTAAATCATCACACTTCCAATAAGGTGAGAAGCCGCTTAGAAAAAGGTATGGAATCAACATTTGACTTTGAAGCAACTTGAATACCACAATTCAAAACAAAAACAAAGTATTGGCTTGCAGAATAATCCGGAACAAACATATGATAGAGATTTCGTCCGAAGTTTTCGTGGTGGGGCCCACACGGGCTCAATCGTACAACACCATCATGTACAAGGCTGTGCACATGACATACGAAGCGTCCCCGAGTCGGCATAGCCAAGGACTCTTTAAGACACTACGAGAACACTGTAAAACCAACCGTGTACAGGCGGACCACTAGACGTCGAACCCCAATCTCATATCATGCGTCTGTCGGAAAGATATCCTAAGGCTACTAGAATTCCCACTTATAAACTCCCGAAACTTTCTGGTTATGCAATCTGGTGTTGGGGATACAGGGGACACAAAATATATCACCCAAACTAGCAATCCCTAGATCCAGCTGTATCCATCCGTCAACACATAACCAAGAAACCTTCGGAAATTGTTTACCTCAACCTCCGAAAAGCATCCGTTATACAAGTTATGGCAATACTCCCGAACTCCCGCCCCAGTACTGGGTGGCGTCGAGGTGATCTCACCAACAACTGCATAAAAGAGATTTCGATGTCGGCGAAACTCAGGTATTCCAGAACTGCAACGATAAAATTGTGACGACAACACCTCGGAGCTCAACTCCCCGGGACACTGCCACAACCCCTAATTGTCAGGAGGCACCAAGAACAATGTTCTCGTCACAAAACCATCGGAACGATTCCAAGATACCCGCGTGATCCTAAAAAAAATTTAGTGAAATTTGAGGAGAGAAGAGTCAAAACTTCTACGTCAGGAGACCTCACCAGAGCGACGAAGGGACTGAGGAGTAAAAAGAATCCTACTCTCCGATATATACAATCCTAAGACTCAAAACATTTTTTGTTCTAGACTCAACAACGCCAGCGATTCGATCAAGCAGGGGGCTCCTAAGTCGGGGATGGCTCTCTGATTACCAACTTGTAACGCCCACGATGCGGCTATATCTCCCACGTGTCGAGGCACGACTTGGAGGCATAACCGCATTGTGGTTTTGTCGCAAGAAGGGTCATCTTCACACAATCCCATGTAATGAACAAGAATGGGATAAAGAGTTGGCTTACAATCGCCACTTCACACAATACATAAATATAATCCATACATCATCCAAAATACACACATAGACCGACTACGGTCAAGATCCAAATGAAAATAAGATAACCCCAAATGCTAGATCCCCGATCGTCCCAACTGGGCTCCACTACTGATCATCAGGAAAAGACACATAGTAACGACCACGTTCCTCGTCGAACTCCCACTTGAGATCGATCCCATCATCTGCACTGGCATCGTCAGCACCTGCAACTGTTTTGGTAGAATCTGTGAGTCACGAGGACTCAGCAATCTCACACTCGCGAGATCAAGACTATTTAAGCTTATAGGGAAGGATGGTGTAATGAGGTGGAGCTGCAGCAAGCAATAAGCATATATGGTGGCTAACATACGCAGAAGAGAGCGAGAAGAGAAGCAACGGATCGGTCGTCATCTAGCAATGACCAAGAAGTGATCCTGAACTCCTACTTACGTCATCCATAACTCAAATCGTGTTCACTTCCCGATCTCCGCCGAGAAGAGACCATCACGGCTACGCACACAGTTGATGTATTTTAATTGCGTCAAGTGACAAGTTCTCTACAACCGGACATTAACAAATTCCCATCTGCCTCATAACCGCGGGCACGGCTTTCGAAAGATAATACCCTGCAGGGGTGTCCCAACTTAGCCCATCATAAGCTCTCACGGTCAACGAAGTATAAACCTTCTCCCGGAAAGACCCGATCAGTCTCGGAATCCCGGTTTACAAGACATTTCGACAATGGTAAAACAAGACCAGCAAAGCCGCCCGAATGTGCCGACAAATCTCGGAATCTCGTTCTCAGGGCACACCGGATGAGCAGTCCGTACAACTAAAAC
Source organism: Triticum aestivum (assembly GCF_018294505.1). Classification (NCBI taxonomy): domain Eukaryota; kingdom Viridiplantae; phylum Streptophyta; class Magnoliopsida; order Poales; family Poaceae; genus Triticum; species Triticum aestivum. The sequence continues at coordinate 41,461,084 of NC_057799.1, read as the reverse complement.
CAATCCTCGAGTTTCCCCAAGGTGGCGCTGCAAAGGGCTCTAGTTTGGACCAGCACTCAGAGGAACACTGGCCCGGGGGTTTAAAATAAAGATGACCCTCGGGCTCTAGAAAACCCTGGGAAAAAGGCTTAGGTGGCAAATGGTAAGACCAAGGTTGGGCCTTGCTGGAGGAGTTTTATTCAAGGCGAACTGTCAAGGGGGTCCCATAAATCACCCAACCGCGTAAGGAACGCAAACTCAAGGAACATAATACCGGTATGACGGAAACTAGGGCGGCAAGAGTGGAACAAAATACCAGGCATAAGGCCGAGCCTTCCACCCTTTACCAAATATATATAGATGCATTAATTAAATAAGAGATATTGTGATATCCCAACATATCCATGTTCCAACATGGAACCAACTTCAACTTCACCTGCAACTAGCAACGCTATAAGAAGGGCTGAGCAAAAGCGGTAACTTAGCCAAACAACGGTTTGCTAGGAAAGGATGGTTAGAGGCTGACATGGCAATATGGGAGGCATGACATAGCAAGTGGTAGGTAGCGCAGCATGGCAATAGAGCGAACAACTAGCAAAGCAAAGATAGAAGTGATTTCGAGGGGTGGTCATCTTGCCTGCAAGGTTCTCAGAGTTGTCGAAAGCTTGATCCTCGTAAGCGTACTCAACAGGTTCCTCGTTCACGAACTCGTCTCCCGGCTCTACCCAAGACAAGAACACAAGCAACGGAACCACAATCAATCACGAGAAATGCACAAGCAACATGATGCAAAACATGTATGATATGCAAGATATGATATGCGATGCATATGCGTGCTCCGGAAGGAAAATGATGAACAAGGCAGTAACTTGGCAACCCAAGCATGTCACTGGAAAGATGAGATGATTTCGGTCGAAATCGATATAAAGATCACCCGAAACGGATGCACGGTTGCAAATGGCAAGCAAAACAAGAATGACACGAATCTGCGATTAACAGCATGATAGCACTTAGAATATATCAAGAAACTATGCTACAGCACTCCAACATAGCAACAAAGCGTATGACAGTAATCTACAGGAGATGCTTGACAAAAGATGGACACTGAGCTACGGCTAGTTCACAACATAACAAACTCAAACAAGCATGGCAAAAGTGCAAAAGATAACAGGTTCACAGACTTGGTGAAATTACTGGACATGCCTGAAACAGCATCAGGTAGCAATGTTCAGAGCACGAAATCAACATGCTACAGGAACTTAACATAGCAAAACAAGGCATGGCAGTATCCTACTAAATGCATATAACAAAAGTCCCTTACTGAACATAAGCCAAAAAGGACCAGAAGATATGATGGCACCCATGTAAACATAGCAAGTTTCGTTAACAGGTTTCGGACTTGGCAGAAAACAGAGCATGGCAGAAACAATAATATGAAGGCATCTTTGTGAGCTTGATGCACTCACTACAGAGCTATGCATGACAAAACAAGCATACCTACCGCAAGATGGCATGTTTATTAAGCTATCCATAGCAAGAACAAAAGCATAGCATATATGGATCAACTTCAATAAGCTTGGCAAAATTGAATAACACGTAAACAATCTGCCAGAAATATTTTATAGCAAAAGTAGAGCAAGATTGAGTCATGCTATGGTGCTCCATAATTGCAAACAAGGGAAGAAATGGATCAATTACAACTATAGCTACAAAACATCCTTACTGAACATCTCCAAAATATGCATAGATCTCCCTGTAGCATCAAGTTTACATGGCAACAAAATAACAGCAGACAAAGACTTAGAGAAATCACTAAGTCCCTGAAATCAGAAACATTACGGGACCTAGTTTGCATGCTTGTGCTAGTCACCACAGAGATCAAAAAAATACATGGCATGCACCGCTGGAAATATAGCATGTCATACAACACAACACATGTAGGGCTCATGACCATAAGATGCACAGATTAAATGATACAAAAATAACAAATCTCCAAGTTCTGCTAAGAACCAGCAGATAACAGCAACTAGCACTCTTGCACCAGAGATTTGGGCATCAATATGGCCTCTAATGAACATGGTGCAATTGAACAAAATGTACAGCATCACGAGACGAACAATTTGACATATTACACGCACGAAACGGAGCTATATGCAGAGAGTTATGATGCTATGAACATGGGTATATAATATGAAATTGCAAAAACTTAGGAAAAATCGGGGGTCTCGGGTCAACCTCTGGCGTTGACCCAGATCGGATCGGCTAGGGTTCTTCGACGGCGGCGGCGTGGCCCAACGGAGATGGAAGCAGCGGTGGCCGGAGGGGAGGAGAGGACGGCGCCGGCGCGGTGGTGCGGTGGAGGAGAGGAGCTCGGGGCTCGGGCGCGGGGAAGGACGGCGGGGCGCGGCGGCACGCCGGCGGGCTCGCCGGAGTTCGTCGCCGGCAAGAGGAGGCGACGCGGCGGCGGCGGTGCACTGCGGCGAGGCGGCGAAGA
>NC_057799.1:41442545-41458136 GCF_018294505.1 Triticum aestivum | reverse complement strand
CGGCGCTGGGCCCTCGCGGGCTTCGGCGGCGTGCGGGGTACGGGGGTGACGTGGCGGCGCGTGAGTGGCTGGAGGCGGCGGCGGCTTTGTCCGGCGACGTACGGACACGTCCGGCGGCGCCGGAGGGCCATTTTTAGGGTTGGACTGCGAATGCATACGGGAGGGGATGCACTTATATAGCTAGAGGGAGCTAGGAGAGTCCAAATGAGGTGCGGTTTTCGCCCACATGATCGTGATCGAACGACCTACAGCATGGAAGAGAGTTTGGTGGGTTTTGGGCTGTTTTTTAGGGGGGTCTGCTGGAACACACAGAAGGCATCTGCGGTTACCCGGTTAACCGTTGGAGTACCAAACGACCTCCAAATGGAACGAAACTTGACCGGTGGTGTTGAGGATATAGACCTTAGAGTCACCCGCCAGGAGGGGCCGGGTTACTCGCATGGTCATTACCAGAAGCCCGGAGCCAAGCTTGAAGACAACGGGCCAGAGATGGGCTGAGACCCGGATATGGCTTAAGGCCCATAGTTACCATCATCATTATAGTAGAACTTGTAGTGTAAGGCAAGTATTGTTTAGAGTCCGAGCCGGACACTCTTATGAGCCGGCCGGGACTCTAAGGGCTGCTGGGCATCAGCCTCCTTATATAAAGGGACGACCCGGTAGCGGTTTAAGGACGAGAACAATTGGATCGAGAGCCGGGTATAGCTGTTTAGCTCCCTGGCGATCGTAACCCTAATCAATATCACCTCAAACTGGACGTAGGCTTTTACCTTCACCGTAAGGGGCCGAACCAGTATAAACCCTCGTGTTCCTTGTCCCACATAGCCCCTTCAAGCTTCCTAGTTGCGATGGCTCCACGACTAAGTCCTAGCTCGAGGACATCTGCCGTGACAATTCCACGATAGTTGGCGCCCACCGTGGGGCCAGCGCACGGTGGATTTGAGTTCTTGAAGGGCAGCTTCGAAGGGCTCAAGGGATACGCTGTGGGCCGGATGACCAAGAGTTGTCGCGGCAAGCTCTACATCGACGATGCGGACTGGGGCCCCGACACCGGCTCAATTGAGTACGGTACCGGGTCCCCTTTGGCGGAATTCATGTCTTCATTGGCAAGATTGGTGAGCCGGGCCCTGAGCCGGATCTCTGCGCCGATCTCATCGAAACGGCTCCGCGCGCACGACCCGCCCGGGCCCGGCCTTCCTTAAGGCGCGCTTTTGTGGGATGCATCCATGGAGGGCCCTCTGATCCATCTGGGTCTGGTGATGAGGCGACCGCCGGCTCTGATGGCGAGTCGGCCACTGATGAGTCAAACTCGTTGTACCAACTTCAAGATGGCAGGCTCATGGGTTGTTCCGATGGCGACAGTATTCCGGACCTTTTTGAGCCGCCAAGTCAGGTTGGAGTTTTTATGGCTGGGGCGCAGCCTGTTCAGAACACCGCTGCTGGATCGGGAAACCCGGTGCCTTCTCCGGCTCAGGTGCTGATGGATCTGACGGACAAGATGACGGCCCTGTTAACCTCCACGGTTGACCCGGCAGATCAAGCTCAGCATGATGCGGAGGTGGCGCAGTTAAAATTGGATCTGATAAAAGCTAAAGAGGATCTTGCAGCAGAAGGGATTAGGCTGGCTGCGGAGCGGGCGGCTCTCGACGCCCGGACTCAGCTGATTCAGGCGCAGTCCTTCCAACTTACGATGGATCAAAATGCGGCCAATGAGGTCATGAGAAGGAGGCATCAGAAGGCCCAGTCTCGACTCCCACCGGTTTACGATCCACGCAATCTCTTCAACACGCCGGGTGCAGGGTCTAGTAACCCGCCAGGGGTCATTGCGCCCGGGTCTGGACCCCTTATTCAGCCACGAGTGATGGGGCCTCCCCAGGTGCCCCCTGCCCCGCCTCAGTATGTGCCAATACCCCCGGGTCATTATGATAACCCGCTGGAGAACATGGTGGCTGCGGCAGCGCGACTGGCGGCTCTCCCCGTTGACGGCGATTCTCCGGCGGCCATCGAAACCCGCTGGGTCAGGGAACTCCTGCAGACGGCACTGGCACAGCAAGAAGCGTACTCCTACAGCCGGGATAGGATCCACTCGACCCCTCGTCCGGGTCAGAGCCCGAGTTACAGCCGGCACATGGTCTCAGCAACTGGCTCAAGCAATGTCCGGCGCCATGACCCGCCCCCTGGCCATGGCCCGGCTCATAACGGAGCCTTTTACGCAGCAGACCAGGACAAAGCACGCCAAGAGGCGGAGCAGATACCTCAATTGACAGCTTACCAGACCCCCCCCCCCGGCTTATCCGACGACTTCTGTTGATGTGGGTATCCCTACCAGGACCGAGGGTGTCCCTTGTTTGGTGCCAGCTATCCGTAATGAATGTCTACCCAAGGACTTCAAATGCCCTAGGAAGGTGCCTAACTACACAGCGGACTTACAGCCCGCAGCCTAGATCGAGAGTTACGAGATGGCCATGGAGCTCCTGGAGGTCAGTGAGGCGGCCATGGCTAAGTACTTCACCATGATGCTGGATGGGACTGCCTGCACTTGGTTGAAAGGGCTACCGCCGAATTCCATTGGGTCTTGGGCGGAGCTGAAAGCCCGGTTCATCCAAAACTTCAAAGATACCTGCAGGCAGTCTATGTCAATTGTGGATCTGACTAACTGTAAGCAGCAGGAGGGTGAATCCACGACCCATTGGGTCCGCCGGGTCAAGGAGATCATACATTCATCAGATAAAATGGATGCCGGCTCTGCAGTCTTAATGTTGGAACAGAACTGCCGCTTTGTGCCCCTAAAAATGAAGCTCGGGCGGCTTAAGCGCGACTACACAGATATGGGTACATTGATGGCGGCTCTTGTCAAGTACGCCGATTCCGATGGTACCAAGGATCCCCCTTCAGATGATGAAAGGACAGGGAAGGGAAAGAAGAACGGCAATGGCAAGGGTCCTCAGTTTAACCCGGGGAACCAAGGAGGGGGCAAGCGCAAGGCCGATGGCAGCCTGGAATTTGTAGCCAATGCCAACTCCCAAGGTAACAACCAGCGCCGCAAGGGGAGCCCCCCCCCCCCCCGAGGCGGCGTGTCAGGGCCATCTCTGGAGCAGCTGTTGAATGAACCTTGTCCGAGACACGGCTCTAGAGAGAAACCAGCGACTCATCTATGGAAGGATTGTGCAATCATGAAGGCCTTTAAAAACAACAACGGCCCGGGTGGCGGCTCAGGTGCCGGCGGCTCAGGCGCCGGCGGCTTTCATGGCCCTGGGGGCGGCTCGAATTCTGGCCCTCAGGGCGGTCAAGGGGGCTTTAATCAACAGTCTGGCCAGGGTCATCAACAGCAGCAGGGGGGTTACCAGACCAATCCAAAGCAGCTAAGCGGTGGGCAGTATCATGTATTCACCACTAGTCTGTGCAAGCGAGATCACAAGATTCACAAGAGGGCTGTGAATGCTGTTGAGCCGGCAGTCCCACGCTATTTACGATGGTCTGAGCAGCCCATAGTGTGGAGTAGGGAGGATCATCCTCCTCGGGTGGATAACCCGGGCCACTTGGCCTTGGTGGTGGCTCCTCAGGTGGGAGGATATAAGTTCACAAAAGTACTTATGGATGGAGGCAGTAGCATTAACATCCTTTATTATGAGACTTTTCGCCGTATGGGGTTAGTCGATAAGAACCTCAGCCAGTCAAACACTATCTTCCATGGGGTAGTGCCTGGTAAGTCGGCTTACCCAGTCCGCAAGATCGAATTGGAAGTGGCTTTCGGTGATGACAATAATTACAGGGTGGAGAAGTTGACCTTTGAGGTGGTCAAAATAAGAAGTCCATACCATGCTATATTTGGACGGCCGGCTTACGCCAAGTTCATGGCACGGCCGTGTTATGTGTACTTACAGCTCAAGATGCCGGGTCACAATGGGACCATTACGGTTCACGGCAGCCGGAAAGTGGCTCTGGAGTGTGAGGAAGGTGATGCAGCTTATGCAGAGTCTGTTTGTGCTACAGAGGAGTTAAAATTTTATAAAGACAATGTTGACCCAACAGACATGACCTCTCTGAAGAAGCCAACTACGGAGACTGAGCCGGCGATGAAGTTTAAGTCGGCTGATGAAACTAAGCTTGTTGATTTTGTTCCAGGAGATTCATCTCAGCAGTTTAGCATCAGTGCCAATCTGGATCCAAAATAGGAAAGCGCGCTCATCGAGTTCATCCATGAGAATAGGGACATCTTCGCGTGGAAACCTTCTGACATGCCAGGTGTACCTAGAGAACTCGCTGAGCACACTCTCAATGTTGATCCGAAATTTAAGCCGGTCAGACAGTTCCTTCGGCGGTTTAATGAAGAGAGGCGAAAGGCTATTGATGAAGAAGTGGCCCGGCTCTTGACGGCCGGGTTTATTGTTGAAGTCTTTCACCCAGAGTGGTTGGCTAATCCGGTGCTCGTGCTCAAGAAGAACGGCACCTGGCGGATGTGTGTGGACTACACGGACTTGAACAAGGCGTGTCCGGCTGATCCTTTTGCTCTCCCCCGTATTGATCAAATCATTGATGCTACGGCAGGTTGTGCACGCTTAAGTTTCTTGGATGCTTATTCCGGGTATCATCAGATTAAGATGGCAGTTAACGACCAGGAGAAGACGACGTTCATCACTCCCTTTGGAGCCTTCTGTTATGTGTCTATGCCCTTTGGACTCAAGTGTGCACAGGCAACTTACCAGCGTTGTGTACAGAATTGTCTTCATAAACAGATCGGGCGCAATGTTCATGCATATGTGGACGATATTGTGGTTAAATCCATCAAAGAGGAAACCCTGATAGATGATTTAAGAGAAACCTTTGATAATCTCCGGGTCTATAAGATGATGCTTAACCCGGCCAAGTGTGTCTTTGGTGTTCCTGCAGGAAAGCTCTTGGGTTTCTTGGTTTCTGACTGAGGCATTGAGGCTAACCCGGAGAAGATCAAGGCCATCACCGCCCTGGCTAAGCCGGCGTGTATAAATGACGTTCAGCGCATGGCGGGTCGCATCGCTGCTTTAAGCCGGTTTATAAGCCATTTGGGTGAAAAGGCCATGCCCTTATATCAATTGATGAAGAAAGCTGATAACTTTGTCTGGAATGATGCAGCTAATACCGCTTTTGAAGAATTGAAGAAACAACTGGCAGAGCCCCCGGTCCTTGCTGCTCCGGTTGATAAGGAGCCCTTACTATTGTATGTAGCAGCAAACGCACGAGCAGTCAGCGTGGCTATTGTGGTGGAGCGCAAGGAGGCGGGTAAGGAGCATCCGGTTCAGCGGCCGGTTTATTATGTCAGCGAAGTGCTCATTGAGTCTAAACAGCGGTACCCGCATTGGCAGAAGCTTGTGTATGGAGTGTTCATGGCGAGCCGGAAGCTTAAGCATTATTTTCAGGGTCATCCCATCACTGTGGTCAGTTCTGCCCCTCTTGGTTATATCATTCAAAACAGAGAGGCCACGGGGAGAATTGCTAAGTGGGCTATAGAACTGGGACCCCATGGTCTCAAATATGTGCCACGCACTGCTGTTAAATCTCAGGCTTTGGTGGATTTCATCAACGATTGGACGGAATCACAAGTGCCCGAGCAAAAGCCGGATAACACTTATTGGACTATTCACTTTGACGGGTCCAGGCAGTTGGAGGGCTCAGGGGCTGGTGTTGTGTTGGCTTCCCCTAAAGGTGATAAGTTCCATTATGTGCTACAGTTGATGTTTCCTTGCACTAACAATGCGGCTGAATACGAGGCCTTGCTCCATGGTCTTCGGATGGCTAAAGAGATGAGCTTGAGCCGGGTAAGGTGCTTCGGTGACTCAGACTTGGTGGCTCAACAGGTATCAGGCAAGTGGGACTCTAAGGACCCTCTACTGGCGGCTTATCGCCGCGAAGTTGATGCCATTGCGGGGCACTTTCAGGGCTACCAAGTGGAGCACATTGATCGTAGGAAGAACGAGGCGGCTGATGCTTTAAGCCGACTAGGCTCTCAGCGAAAGCCGGTGCCGCCTAACACTTTCCTGGATGTCCTGTACAACCCTTCGGTTAAATTGCCTACAGAGGAGGACTTGGCTATCCCGGACCCGGAGGCACGACTGGTGGCGGCTCTTCATGTCATACCGGACTGGACAATGCCATATCTGGCTTATATAACCCGGGGAGAGTTGCCTGAGGATGAAACTTTGGCCAGGCAAATAACCCGGCAGGCTAAGTCAATGATCGTCATCGATGGCGAGTTACATCATTGCAGTGTTTCAGGGGCATTTCAGCGTTGTATCTCCCCTGAGGAAGGACAAGAGATCTTGCGTGAGATCCATGAAGGGGATTGTGGCCATCACGCCGGCTCAAAATCCCTTGTAGCCAAGGCTTTCCGTCATGGTTTTTATTGGCTGACGGCTCATGCTGATGCAGAGGACTTGGTCAGTAAATGTGATGGTTGCCAAAGGTTCTCACGACGGGCTCATGTGCCGGCTCAGGAGTTGAGGATGATCCCAATCACTTGGCCCTTTGCGGTCTGGGGGCTTGATATGGTTGGACCTTTTAAACGGTCCAAGGATAAGAAGACCCACCTCTTGGTGGCGGTTGACAAATTCACAAAGTGGGTGGAAGCTGAGCCAGTTAGCAAGTGCGACGCAGCCACGGCGGTTCAATTTATGAAAAAGGTGATTTTCCGCTTTGGTTTTCCACACAGCATTATAACTGACAATGGCACCAATCTCTCCAAGGGCGCCATGGAGGAATTTTGTCAACGAGAGCATATCAGGCTTGATGTTTCTTCAGTGGCTCATCCTCAATCCAATGGTCAAGCTGAGAGAGCTAACCAGGAAATTCTGAAGGGCATCAAGCCCCGGCTTTTGGTCCCTTTGCAACGGACGCCGGGTTGTTGGGTGGAGGAGTTGCCCTCTGTCTTATGGAGCATCAACACTACTCCTAACAGGTCTACAGGCTTCACGCCTTTCTTCATGGTTTACGGAGCGGAAGCAGTCCTCCCCAGTAACATCCGTCACGATTCACCTCGTGTGGCGGCTTATGTTGAGACGGATAATGAACAAGCGCGCCAAGATGCTCTGGACTTGTTGGACGAACAGCGTGATGTGGCAGCAGCCCGTTCAGCGATTTACCAACAAGACCTGCGCCGTTATCATAGTCGCCGGGTCAAATCCCGGGTCTTCTAGGAAGGCGACCTAGTGCTCCGGCTCATCCAGGATCAAACAGATGCACACAAGTTATCCCCACCTTGGGAAGGGCCCTTTGTGGTCAGCAAAAACTTGCACAACGGGTCATATTACCTCATCGACATTCGGGAGCATAAAGATTCACGTAAGTCTGAGGAAGAGACCCGTCGGCCGTGGAACATAGCTCAGCTTCGGCCTTACTACACTTGAGCTACCGGCTCTCGTGGTGTACATACTTATCTCAGCCATGTATATATTATGATAAGCAATAAAGCAGGACCTCTGTCCTTTTCTCTCCTCAAAATATGTGTGTGTTGTTTTTATTACAAGATTGCATGCTGACTTAAAGGAGGATCCGGCTTATGATCGTATTCGAATCTAGCCGTAAGCAGTAAAGTCACTTGGGGGCTTCCTGTTCAAACATGGGTCGTATTCGAACCAAAGAGAACATAGCTGTCGATACCCATTTGATTGGCAAAGTGCCGAGCTCATTGGGAGGTTATCTTTGGTCATATTTGAATCATAGTTTAACCCCTCTGAGAACCGACGTGGATCGTATTCGAATCAGCGTCGTTAAACAATTTTAAATCACTTGGGGGCTTCCTGTTCAAACATAGGTCGTATTCGAACCAAAGAGAACATAGCTGTCGGTACCCTCTTGATTGGCATCGCCACACCCACCGGGGGCTATGTGATCGTATCCGAATCTTAGCTTAACCCCTTTGGGCCGGGTTTCTGGTCGTATTCGAACCGGAAGCCCCTAAGTTCTTATATTTTATCACAAGTTTACTCTGATTACGTCAAAGTATGTACTGCCGGGTCTCACTTGCCGGCTTAATTTTGGTTTATCTTGTTAATTGAACATCAGGGATGTCATCAAGGCAAGTAAATTAGAGTTAAGGTACCAACCGTGCTACCCGGGTTATTTAAACCGGACGTATGCTTACAGGCCGTTAAGTGTGTTATCACAGTTATATTCAGAGTATAATTAAGGACCAATCTTTTTTGATTCGTATTCCGGGTTATCCATCTCAAGCACCTGATTCTCAGGGCGGTAAGCCGCCTTGAGACTTGTGATTTGCCTTTCTATGCAGATACTTAAAGGCACCTTTTAAGGTTGAGAAGGACAAAGGGATAATTATGACCCGGAGAACCATCAAAAGGATAACTTCAAGGGATTTCAGCATTCATTACGTGCACGATGGCACGGCAGAGATAAATTGTCGCACCTATTCTATTACAAAATTCATCAAGTCTCAAGGATGGAGCAGTGTTTGATAAACTGCCAGCTAAATTATGATGCCCGCTGAGTTGAAGTCCCCGGCTCATTCCTGTCTTCTCCTCCGGCTGATTCCAAGACCTCGAAGGTTGATGACCTCCAGTCGATGCCGCTGAGAGCTTCGAATTGGGCTTCTTCGTCAATTAACCCGGCCGGGTCAATCTCCGGGGCGAAGGTGTGCTGACGAGCCGGAGGGATCAGGTTGAGGGCTTCATAGCGTGGGGTTGGAATCCTCCGATTCTCCGCGTCAAAACCCGGCTGGTACTTGGTCAAGTCGGTGTCGTTCCCGATGAGGGTAGCCACCGGGCGTACAGCCTTCACACATGCCGCGAAGTCCTTTTGGTCGAAGGCTGAGCCGTCTTCCTTCAGGCTTGGGTAACCCAGGGCGATGTCTGCCGGGTCTAGCTCCGGCAGAAATGCTTTGGCCCGGCTCAGCGCGGCGATTGCTCCGGCTCTCGCGGAGGCCCGTCGTAGCTCCTGGATCCGTTGTGGCAGAACAGCAAGCCGGCGCAGGACTTCGGCCAGATGAGTTGGCACCTCGTTGGATAGGGCCACCACAGCTAAGGCACGCTGTGACTCGGTGTAGAGCTGTTCCACCAGGGTGTACACGGCCTTTAACTTGGTGACCACGCTTTGGTTGAGGTTGGCACTCCGAGGACCTGTTTGACAGAGTCAGATAAGCCGGTGACAAGGATGAATCATGACATATACTAACTTGGTGAAAGCCGGTGAAAAAACTTACCGAAGATAGCAGCCACCATTTGGGAAACCTGGCGCCTTAGGCCGGAGAGCTCGGTGGTCTTCTCAGCGAGAGCCTTCTCCGCCTGTTCTGCCCGGGTCACCAGTGCGGTCTTCTCCTCAGCCCAGGCCTTCCGCTCAGCATCAAATTCGGTCTTTAGCTTCTCTTGAGCGGCGATGCTGGAGAAAAACTTGGCGTTTTCCTTCCGGGTCTCCATCTCCTGTGTCTTCAGCCGGCTCTTGAGATCGGCAAGGTCCGACTCTAATTTCTTGCCAATAGCCTGCATATGTTTCCGGGTTAATAAACAGTTACTATATAAGTCCCAAGCACTTTCCAAGCAAAGACACTTGGCACTTGGGGGCTAATGCATGTTGAACGTATCTATCTACATACTGCCGGCTCAATTGAGTAAGCCGGAACTTAAGTCTACAACATATTCAAGTATAAGTCGTCGACTTGGGGGCTAGCATGGCAAAGATAACTATGCAGTAAAATAAGAGGACAGCAGAAGAATACCTCAGATTTTTGTTGGATCTGGTTAACCATGGCAACCTCGGCGTCCCGGCTCTTGTGCACTTGGCTGATGTAGCCAGAGACGAGCTCTCCAATGCTCAAGTCGGTGTAGCCGGAGAGGTCCAGGTTCACCCGGTGGGGCTGCAGCAACTCCCCCTTCGCGGAGCATTTGGCCAATGCGGTCGGTCTCCCCGGCTCAACAAACTCCGTCCGGGTGATTACCATGTCCGGGTCGTCTGCTGGTGGAGCTGAGCCGGAGGCCTCCGGATTAACCGAAGCTTCGGTCGTTGCCTTGGTGGTAGGGGCAGGGGCCTCAGGCGCCGTGTCCATTGGGGTGGCGGCTTCGGGGGTGGAGGCAGCTGGCGGTTCTTGGACTGTCACCGACGGCTCAGGTAAGTCTGGCACTCCGGCTGACCTGGTTTTCTTCGCTCTTTTGGTGAGCTTTGCCTGGGCACTGAAAAGACAGAAGTGTTAGGCACACAAAGAGTAAGTACAGACAAGATAATGTAAGAAGATTGTTGTTACCCGGGCACAGTCTTGAAGGCCGGTAGATTTGACTGCATGGAGTCACCCGAAGAGGGGGAGGTCTCCTGATAATTGGAGTCAGAAGAGTTGAGTGGCTGACGGGTAACACCCGCCAATGGATGAAAAGGGTACAAGTGAGAAAAAACCTCAGTGCGACGCTTCCTTGTTGCGTCGGGTAACCCGGCGGAGAGGTCGGTGTCCTTGCGGGCCCGGGTGTGACGCCGGCTTTCGTGAACCTGCTACTTCAAAAGAAATTGAGGGACTTGATGAGCTAAAGGATGTGAAAAGCTTACTTTCCGGGTTACTCTTCGGACTTTCAGCTGTGGCAAAGGCTCCGAGTCGGAGGAAAGTGACATTACCTCTTCCACCACCGGGTTACTGGCGCCGGTGTCATCCTGTCAATGAGCAAAGTGTTGATAAGGTGGACAGCAGAAAACAACAAGTATAGCAAGAATTTAAAGGTTTAAAGAGTTACCTCTGACTCGGAGCTGTCGCTTAATTGCATTAGCTCCGAAGCAGTGGGTCTGCTTCCCTTTTTGCGAGGGGCGGCTTTCTTCGCCTTCCTAGCCTTCTTGGCCGCGTCATGGTCATATTTGACCCGCCAGAACTTATCATCAGCCTGAAAGATACAATGATTGATTCTTAAAACGGTTCAGATAAAGGTTATATACAGACGAAGATAAAAGTTAAAGTCAGCGGCTTACCGCTGGGACTGGATTGGTCTTGCAGAAGGGGGCTAACCCGGTTCTTCCGCAATCTGCCAGGCTCTCGTTTAGAAGAGCCTTGGTCTCTTCCTCTGCAACGTCTTCTGGAAGATCATTGCGACTGTGCCTCTGCGGGTCATCCTTTCGCCCGGTGTACTCACACATTAAGCCGGGGCGGCGGCTTAATGGGATCACCCGCCATGAGATCCAGACCCGGACCAGATCAATTCCGTTCAGACCGTTTCCTAGCAGGGCCTTGATCTTATTGATCGTTGGAAGCAGAGGCTGGCGTTCCGCGGCAGTCAGTTTGTCGGATAGCGGATGAGTCGGCTCTAGGCGCGTTGGGCGAAAGCCGGGCAGCGGGTTCTCATCAGCCGGGGACGTATCTTGGCAGTAGAACCAAGTCATATTCCAGTCCTTAGGGTGGCTCGGCGGCTCTGCGTAAGGGAACAGACAGTCCCTACGCCGCTGGATGGAGATGCCGCCTAATTCCAGACTTGGCCCGTTGGCACACTCATTTTGGCGGTTTAAATAAAACAGCTCTCTGAAGAGCAGCAGACTCGGCTCTTCTCCAAGATACACTTCGCAAAAGACTTGGAAGTTGCAGATGTTGGATACGGAGTTGGGTCCTATATCCTGAGGCCGAAGGTCAAAGAAATTGAGCACGTCCCGGAAGAATTTTGAGCCGGGCGGTGCGAAGCCCCGGCTCATATGGTCCGCAAAGATCACTACCTCCCCATCCCTCGGCTGTGGTCTTTCTTCTGACGGATCAGGGGCACGGTAGGACATCACTTCCTTCTTGGGCAGATATCCGGACTTAACGAAGTTGGCCAGGGTCTCGTCAGTGACGTTGGATCTCATCCAGTTGCAAGTGATGGGAGCCTTGGCAGGCATGGTGAAGGTTGGTGGTCTATGATAAAGAGAAAAGTATCCGGGTTAATTATAAGCCGGAGATCTATTGATCAAACTAAGGTGGCGGCTTATGAAGGGGACTAATGATATATATTCAGATACGGTGGGTTATTCAAGCCGTAGGGGCATTCAGAATAAGTTGGTCATCTGCGGCTTACCACAGTTAAGCCGGAGAATTCTACAGAGCATGGTTCTCTTTAAACCGGAAAGTTCTACGGCGCGTGTTTTCTTTAAGTCAGAAATATAAGCCGCCAAGATTCAAGGACTGCAGTTTTTACTAAGTATGGTAAAACAGGTTTCACATATTGCAGTAACTTTTTTGGATCAAAATGGTCAGGTGAAATGAAAATTTTCTAGACCTAAAAAACAGAGGCAGGAGAAGTTCTTGAGGTTGAACACGGTTCTTATGCAGTAAAAGGAGGGTTTCTTGCAGGTGAAATGGATCTCAAACCTCTACCGCAGTGGTTCTACGCAGAGTTAAGATCAAGAGAAGGGTGGTAAAAAACAAAACTACCGCAGGCCACAACGAACTATGAAGAACTGGAGGAACCCCACTGCAGATCTACTCTACGGGGTGGTGAGAACTTACCGGAGCTGAAGAGGTGCGGGAGTCGCCGCCGTTTGTCTGGTCCGGATCAGGGTGATGCAGCGGCCAAGGTTGAGGAAGGTCGGAGGCGAGACGACGGCGGCGGAGCACGAGCTCGGGCAGAGGAGCGACGGCGCGAGGAGGAAGAAGGAGAGCGTGAGAAGAGAGCGTTGGGCCGGCCTATTTATAAGGCAGAGTCATAAGTGGGCGCAAGATTCAAGGAGACCACGGCGTGGTTATCTCCCCCTCACGACGCCTCGATTTTCGGAATGACAATAAAAGCAAAGATCCGTTGCGGATCTGGTGGAGTAAAAGGCGGACTTAATGGAAGATGACGTCACGGCGGATTATCCGGAGTCCAGAGGATGACGTCACTCCGGGTTATGGCCTTCACATGAATGGTAAGCCGGAGATTTTTTCTGTCGGCAGAGTTGAAGATTGACACGAGCCGGCTCAAATCAATCTGGGGCCTAATGTTGAGGATATAGACCTTAGAGTCACCCGCCAGGAGGGGCCGGGTTACTCGCGTGGTCATTACCAGAAGCCTGGAGCCAAGCTTGAAGACAACGGGCCAGAGATGGGCTGAGACCCGGATATGGCTTAAGGCCCGTAGTTACCATCATCATTATAGTATAACTTGTAGTGTAAGGCAAGTATTGTTTAGAGTCCGAGCCGGACACTCTTATGAGCCGGCCGGGACTCTAAGGGCTGCTGGGCGTCAGCCTCCTTATATAAAGGGACGACCCGGTAGCGGTTTAAGGACGAGAACAATTGGATCGAGAGCCGGGTATAGCTGTTTAGCTCCCTGGCGATCGTAACCCTAATCAATATCACCTCAAAATGGACGTAGGCTTTTACCTTCACCATAAGGGGCCGAACCAGTATAAACCCTCGTGTTCCTTGTCCCACATAACCCCTTCAAGCTTCCTAGTTGCGATGGCTCCACGACTAAGTCCTAGCTCGAGGACATCTGCCATGACAATTCCACGACAGGTGGTCTCCGGGTGGTATACTAAGGCCACTTGACAAGCCTCGGTCCATTCCGAGAACGTTCGACACCCGCACACGAAAGAAAACAAGAGGGGTGCACCGGAGGAGATAGGAGCGCCGGATTGCAAAACGGACAACGGGGAAAATGCTCGGATGCAAGAGACGAACACGTATGCAAATGCAATGCACATGAAGACATGATATGAAATGCATGACATGGACAAAATGCAAAACGAAAGACAAAACCCGGCCACGAAGTGAATATCATAACACATAGCCGGAAATGGCAAGGTTCGGAGTTACAAATATGGAAAGTTACATCCGGGGTGTTACAACACTCCACCACTACGAGAGGATCTCGTCCCGAGATCTAGGACTGAAAGAACTCCGGATATTCGGAACGGAGATGGTCCTCGCGTTACCAGGTGGCTTCCCGGTCGGAATGGTGCAACCACTTCACTTTCAGGAATTTGATTGACTTGTTGCGAGTCTTGCGCTCAGTTTCTTCAAGAATAGCAACGGGGTGCTCATGATAAGACAAATCTTCTTGGAGGTCAATCTCTTCGAAGTTGATAGTGCGCTCGGGCGTTTTGAAGCACTTGCGAAGCTGTGACACGTGGAACACATCGTGCACGTTCGCGAAGTTGGAAGGAAGCTCAAGTTGATAGACGAGGTCGCCTCTTTTGCGAATGATCTTGAAAGGACCCACGTATCTAGGGGCAAGCTTCCCTTTGATACCGAAGCGACGAGTGCCTTTCATTGGAGAGACGCGGAGGTAGACATGGTCTCCGATCTCGAAAGCCAAATCACAATGCTTACTATCATAGCAACTCTTCTGGCGCGATTGCGCGGCTTTGAGATTATCACGGATGACTTTACACATTTCTTCTGCTTCTGTGATTAAGTCATTGCCAAGAAGTTGGCGTTCACCAGTCTCTGACCAATTGAGAGGAGTACGGCACTTTCTGGCATAGAGAATCTCGAATGGGGCCTTGCACGAACTTGCTTGGAAGATGTTGTTGTAGGAGAATTCAGCATATGGAAGACAATCTTCCCATTTCATGCCAAAGGAAATGACACAAGCCCTGAGCATATCTTCAAGAATTTGATTGACTCGCTCGACTTGGCCACTAGTTTGAGGATGGAAAGCTGTGTTGAAGCGAATGTTTGTGCCCATGGCCTTCTGGAAGGAGTCCCAGAACTTAGAGGTGAAGAAGCTTCCACGATCAGAAGAAATCAATTGTGGAATGCCGTGCAAGGAGACAATTCTGGAGGTGTAAAGCTCTGCCAACTGAGCTGCTGTGATGGATTCTTTGATTGGAAGGAAATGAGCCACTTTAGAAAGCTTGTCAATGACAACGAAGATAGCATCATTTCCGCGCTTGGACTTGGGAAATCCAGTCACGAAGTCCATTTCGATATGATCAACCTTCCATTCTGGGACAGCAAGAGGTTGGAGGAGACCAGCTGGCCGTTGGTGTTCTGCTTTCACTCTTCGACAGACATCACATTCATTCACGAATTGAGCAATTTCTCGCTTCATTCGAGTCCACCAATACGGCTGCTTGAGGTCATGATACATCTTCGTACTTCCAGGATGAATGGACAGAAGAGAATTGTGCGCTTCGTTCATAATGACTTTCCTTAGATCACCTTTAGGAACCACAATCCAGTCCTCGAAGAATAAAGTGTCTCTGTCATCAATGCGATAGCACTTGTATTTGGAAAGACCCTTGTCGATACCACGTTTCACCTTCTTCACCATGGCATCACGAAGTTGTGCCTCACGAATTTGATCTTCCAAAGTAGGAGAGACTATGAGGTTTTATTTTTTTAATTCCTTTTTTTAATGAACATTATGGGGTGGGCCCCCTTGTCATAGGCCACGAGGGCCTAGCGGGCACTGGGTTTTGGGTGTAGGGGCACGGCCACGAGCGCCCGATAGGGAGCCCGGGCGCTGGCCTCGGGCGAGACCAACGGCGTGGTCGCCGGTGCCCACGACGCCGGCCAGGGGAGGCGACGGAGGTGCAGGACTAGGGCGAGGGGAGCAAGGGTGTGCGTGCGGAGCCAGCGAGCAGCGGCAGGCGGTTGCGGGCGCGGCGAACCGGTCTTCTCGGATCGGACCGGGCAATGAAGGCGAGTAGGGGTAGCAGGGGGGTTGCGGCGCGCAGCAC